>NC_133327.1:276426265-276626265 GCF_042186555.1 Aquarana catesbeiana
GCACTGAGGAGAGGTTTCCATCAGGCCGCTCTGCCATAAAGCCTCAACTGGTGGAGGGCTGCAGTGATGGTTGACTTTCGACAACTTTCTCCCATCTCCCGACTGCATCTCTGGAGCTCAGCCATATTGATCTTTGGGTTCTTCTTTACCTCTCTTGCCAAGGCTCTTCTCCCCCGATAGCTCAGTTTGGCGGGACGGACAGCTCTAGGAAGGGTTCTGGTCATCCCAAACGTCTTACATTTAAGGATTATGGAGGCCACTGTGCTCTTAGGAACCTTAAGTGGAGCAGAATTTTTTCGTAACCTTGGTCAGATCTGTGCCTTGCCACAATTCTGTCTCTGAGCTCTTCAGGCAGTTCCTTTGACCTCATGATTCTCATTTGCTAATAGGTAGCATACCCCCTGTAGTTTTGGTCTTGAGGAACTTGGTCATCTGCTTGTTTGTCCAACAGTCCTGAAGTACATTGTAATAGGATGCCTTTTCTTGACTGGATCTTCTGGTATCTTTGTGACAATGAACCTGGAAGAGTGTGGCAGGACTAACACCCCCCCCTCTGTCTCCATAGGTTTCTGTCTTGCAAAATAACACCTGATTTGCCACCTGTAGCCTTAGAAGTGATTCATCAAGCTTATTACCAAAGAGTGACTGATCTCCATAAAGGATCTTGCACCAAGATTGCTTGGGGCCTGTGTCTGCAATGAAAGGCCTAAGCCACAAGGCACGCCTCTCTGTGACTGACCATAACATGCATAACATGCAATGAGAAGAGGGTCAAAGAGTTGATTGCAGCCTCAGCCAAAAAGTCTCAGATTTTCTAGTGCGGACACTTTGTCTTCCTTGTCCTTTCCTGAATGGATATATGTTTCCCCTTTTTTAACTCAGGCGCTCATATTATCTGCCACTGCCGTCAGGGCTACAGCAGGGTGGCATGCACTCCCTAATGATGAGTACACTTTTCTAAGGCCAAGGGTGTATCAGGGTGCTCCTTAATTTATTCCAAAAATGGTTAAGAGGAGATTACCTTTTCCAAGTGTTTGGAAAATTTACAATGCTTTTAGGCAGGCTGTGGTGACCCCTACCATTAGAGATCTTCCCTCACTGCCTTAACAAATAGTTGGACAAGGGAAAAGTTAAACCCATCCCCCCCAAGGCTATCTTCTGGCTCCTCTGATGGAGAACCCTCCACAGAGTCAGGATCCTGCTGCTAGAATTCTCTAGCAAAAGAAGTTTGTGGTGGTGTAACTGGTGGTGGTGAGAGAGGATGCAGGGTTACACTGACCGTTTTTGAGGTTAAAGTGAATCACTGCAGGATCACACACAACCTGCTTGGTAAGGGTAAGGCCATACACGGTGCAAATTTCATGGGTTGCAGGAAAGAAATTTGCACAACCCCCCCCCCCATCAACAAAGACAGTGCTGACAGGGGAATCCCTCCTGCTGAGCTATTATCTGCTCCTGGTGGGGGGGGCAGGAGCGGGCTGGGGAAACTGTTCCCACCAGGAAAAGACAGTGATTATCGCTAGGGGCTATAGCAGCCGCTTGTGATAATCGGAAGTAAATAAGGCAGGCTGGTTGTACCTAAGTCAATCGATTGATCAACTTGGTACATTCAGCCTGCCCATTAATGGTTCAAATGATTCAAACCATGTATGGCCGGCTTAAGGCTCGGTAAATATCAGAATACTTTAATAATCCAAAGGGAATATCAGCCAGTATTAACTGGTTCCTGTTGAACTGACATTTGGTCAGTGTGTATAGCTGTCTTTCTGACAGAAGCCGGTCTAACGCCTTTTTGTCCAAGAGACATGGGACATGGGGGGATCTGATCAGCGCTCGCAGCTGTGTGTTGCACCTGTGATGAGTGTGTTTTGGCAGAATGGGGGAGATCGCCGCACGAACATAGCGTGTGTTAATACAGCAATCTCTCTGGGTTTTTATAGCCCTTTAAGGTCCACCTGTAGTATCACCACCTTACCAGTCCTGTAAATCAGTATCAAAATTCAACTTAGCATATGTTATAGCTCCCATAACTGATGCATAGCTGGATATACTACCCAGGATTGCTAACTTCATTCTATGTTGTAAAATAAAAGGTCATAAAACATTTTGATACGCCATGATTTATGTGTGTACCATGTATTGACTTTATGTTGTTAAGCTGAGCATGTGTATGAACTTATCTATATTTTTTTACTTTGTGCTTATTCCAACTTTATTAAAACATTTTGAATAAGAAAAAGATGCTTGGCAATACAAGTATGAAAACTGATGAAAAAAAAAATTGTACCAGGTGTGGTAAACTCTACAACCCCTGGCAAAAATTATGGAATCACCAGTCCCTGAGGATGTTCCTTCAGTTGTTTATTGTTGTAGAAAAAAAGCAGATCACAGACATGGCCAAAAACTAAAGGTATTTCAAATGGCAACTTTCTAGCTTTAAGAAACACTAAAAGAAATCAAGAAAAATAATTGTGGTGGCCAGTAACAGTTAGATTTATAGAACAAGCACAGGGAATAAATTATGGAATCACTCAATTCTGAGGAAAAAATTATGGAATCATGAAAAACAAACAAACAAAATAACACTCCAACACATCACTAGTACTTTGTTGCACCACCTCTGGCTTTTATAACTGCTTGCAGTCTCTGAGGCATTGACTTAATGAGTGATAAACAGTACTCTTCATCAATCTGGCTCCAGCCTTCTCTGATTGCTGTTGCCAAATCATCTTTGCAGGTTGGAGCCTTGTCATGGACCATTTTCTTTAACTTCCACCACAGATTTTCAGTTGGATTGAGATCCGGACTGTTTGCAGGCCATGACATTGACCTTATGTGTCTTTCTTCAAGGAATTTTTTCACAGTTTTTGCTCTATGGCAAGATTCATTATCATCTTGATAAATGATTTCATCATCCCCAAACATCCTTTCAATAGATGGGATAAGAAAAGTGTCCAAAATTTCAATGTAAACCGGTGCATTTATTGAAGATTTAATGACAGCCATCTCCCCAGTGCCTTTACCTGACATGCAGCCCCATATGATAATTGACTGTGGAAATTTGCATGTTTTCTTCAGACAGTCGTCTGCATAAATCTCATTAGAACGGCACCAAAGAAAAGTTCCAACATCATCACCTTGCCCAATGCAGATTCGAGATTCATCACTGAATATGACTTTCATCCAATCATCCACAGTCCACGATTGCCTTTCCTTAGCCCATTGTAACCTTGTTTTTTTGTGTTTAGGTGTTAGAGATGGCTTTCTTTTAGCTTTTCTGTATGTAAATCCCATTTCCTTCAGGCGGTTTCTTACAGTTCGGTCACAGATGTTGACTCCGGTTTCCTCCCATTTGTTCCTCATTTGTTTTGTTGTACATTTTCTGTTTTCAAGGCATATTGCTTTAAGTTTTCTGTCTTGACGCTTTGATGTCTTCCTTGGTCTACCAGTATGCTTGCCTTTAACCACCTTCCCATGTTGTTTGTATTTGGTCCATGTTTTAGACACAGCCGACTGTGAACAACCAACATCTTGTGCAACACTGCGTGATGATTTACCCTCTTTACCTACATACTAACAAGCAGATTTAATCTGATGCAGGTGTTAGTGTTTGTAATGAAAATTTACAGGGTGATTCCATAATTTTTTCCTCAGAATTGAGTGATTCCATAATTTATTCCCTGTGCTTGTTCTATAAATCTAACTATTACTGGCCACCACAATTATTTTTCTTGCTTTCTTTTAGTGTTTCTTAAAGCCAGAAGGTTGCCATTTGAAATGCCTTTAGTTTTTGGCCATGTCTGTGATCTGCTTTTTTTCTACAACAATAAACAACTGAAGGAACATCCCCAGGGACTGGTGATTCTATAATTTTTGCCAGGGGTTGTATAATCTGCATAGAGCTAAGTAAACATTGTAATTTATTCACTACGTCCCACTATATCATTATGAATACTTTTTATCCTTTGGAAACCTTCACACAATGAAGACTGCTTTTAAATCTAATACATTAAATATATCAATTATATCTATCTAGAATTCATAGAATGTGGAATTTGAATACCAGCCATTATCTGTAGACGGACTGTAATCCAGATCTATTAAGCACTAGGTAATGGCAGTACTAAGGTATATAAATATTTTAACTTTCAGTATTTTATATTAGGTATTTCAGTATCTTCTGCATGTCAAATTGGGTTCCATACTTACCCATGAAAAATACAAATGGTTAACTGCACTGCTGGGTCACCACTACAGTGCTGGCTGCATACATTACAATTGATGTAAGGTAATCATTTTCAATTGTAATTGTCTGCTCTTTCCATGTTTAACTTTTAATAGATTTTCAAAATTAATTGAAAAAAAGAAAGATCAATTATACCATACACTTTTAGTAATTGATTTGACACATGCACATTATGATCACAAATTAAAAAAAAAAACTCTGACACACAGATATGATACAAATTAATCAGAATAAGCAATAAATTGTCTGCCTTGTTGAGGTGTATCTGAATGAAAAGACCACACAGGTTCCACTAATCAAACAATTACAGTACATTATAAAACTGATGGAAATAGGGAATCTTGCAAGTACGTGGACACTGAAATATATGTAATGGATGTTTTGTTAGGAATAAAGGACCTCGGGTATTCAAGTGTCTGAGCTGCAATTCACAGACAATGAATGGCGTGAGGGATGTGACTGCTGTCTTTGGGCCTCACAAACTCTTTTAAATGCTCTTTAAACAAATAGGGTGCAATACACCAGTTTATTGATACATGAGCACTGTAAGGAGTATCCACATTACATAACTTACTGTATATCATATTTTATTTGTTCCAAGAACCTCCTCTATAACTTGCAGAGGAGCAATATTTTACGTAAAATGTATACATTTTGCTTGTACTTGCAACATTGTCTATTTTTAAATTGTGTTATCACATTAAAAATAATAATATATACTATTTGAAAGGGTATTTCATAGACTTTGAATAGTTTTTATAAAGGCGTTTTCAAATTTATGCACATTTAGTAATGCACCTTACTACATGTATATAAGTGCAGTGTAAACTCATGTTTATGCATGCATTTATTCATGTTTTTAAACTCATGAATTATGCATGAAGACGCAGGAACATTCAAAACAGGGATTTTTCATAGTTCAGATGTGACTCCAGATCATAGATTCCTTTTTTACCATAAAGCACAAAAAGTGTCCTAATACACGCTAAGCTGACGTGCTTAGATGTGAACTAGGCATATAATAAAAGGATTTTTTTTTCTACTTGAATTGCATTCTTTTCCTGAAAAATGCAAGATACTATACAGTCATGTGTTGTACTGACTTTGATTGATACACGTTTAATAAAACGTTTTTCTGAAAGGTACTGAAGAAAAGCCGACAAGCATGAATGACCCATCTATTTACATTGTAGAAAGACTTTTAGGCAGTTTCTCTTATGCACATAGTTTTCAGTTGTTTTTTAAGAAGCGCTTTTTGCTTGTATAAGCGTAGAGTATAGCTGTATTCTAAAGCTGTCCACCAAATTTTAGTATATAATTGTTCAATCTCATTTAGATTTAGCATCAACTACAGTTTGCAAACCAAAGCCACCTGATTGCATACCTCCCAACTTACTGAAAGCAGATAAAGAGAATCCTTTAATCACACAGTATACTGTACTGTATATGAAAAGGCACTCCCCTGCCACAACACCCCCACCACACCCTTAGTTATGTGAACCATAAAAAAAAAATACGAATTTACCCAAAACTATCGCCTAAACCCACAAATATTATTTTCACCATTACTTTTCATTTATGCTGGTTTTTCAATCTAGCAGATACAATATTCCAGAGATATGTTCAGTGCAGTAAAACATTTTTGGTAGTTAAAAATTGCATTTTTATGGAGTTCTATACATCTGACCAAAAAGAAGAAACATTACGATTGAAAGAGGGACACAAGGATTCAGTTCCCAAAGAGGGACAGTCATGCCAAATGAGGCACAGTTGCTATTCATGTGATTGGATATACATTAAATGTATTTTTTATGTGATGCCTCAAACTACTTGTGGGGCGTACACACGGTCGGACTTTTCGGCTACAAAAGTCAGACGGACGCCGACGGACCAAATCTGGCGGACAATCCGATCATGTGTGGGCTTCCCCGGACTTTCAGTGGACTTTTCCAGTCGCAAATCTGACGGACTTTAGATTTGGAACTTGCTTCAAATCTTTACGTCGTAACTCCGCCGGACCCAGAAATCCGCTCGTCTGTATGCTAGTCCAACGGAGAAAAACCCAGACTAGGGCAGCTGTTGGCTACTGGCTATCAACTTCCTTATTTTAGCCCGGTGAACGTCATCACGTACGAATCCGTCTGACTTTTGTGTGACTGTATGTAGGCAAGTCCATTCGTTAGAAAGTCCGCCGCAAGTCCGTCGAAAGTTTGTCGGATGGGCTGTCGGACTTTTGTAGCCGAAAAGTCCGACCGTGTGTACGCACCATTAGTTGGTAAATTTGGAGAACATTAAACATATGCTGTACAATCTAATTGTAATGTGTATGGGTAATTGTAATGTGTGCGTAACATATGGCTGAAAGTTTTAGGCAGTTGGAATGAGCGAACCTATCTGTTATTGATTCCAGGGGCATTAGTCAAAACCCTTAAACCTAAACTTAGATGCAAACCCTGTTGAAGTCTATAGGTGGTAAATCTTGATACTACATTCTTCCCATTTGCAGTGCTAAAGGCTGTTATACATGGCCTGAAAATCAGCCGGTATCGGCCTGTTAAACAAAAAACGTCTGACATTTGGCCCATGTGGCCCGAACGGCCAGCTTCTGTCGAATGGGCATGCTAGAAAACCAGTTTATTTTTGTGCAGCCACTGGGTTGATCGAAAAAAAAAACTGATAGTGTGTACCAGGCTTAACAAGCAAACTATTGTCAAAAAAGTGCATAGAGAGCTGGACACAGCCACGGCAGACATTAAACTTAGCAAAAAAAAAATGTTTTTAAATATAGTACAGCTTTAAAACGGCTGGACATGGAAATAATACAAATCCCTTAATTAAATGCGTGGGAGATGCTATGAATCTGTAT
This sequence comes from Aquarana catesbeiana, assembly GCF_042186555.1. Lineage (NCBI taxonomy): Eukaryota > Metazoa > Chordata > Amphibia > Anura > Ranidae > Aquarana > Aquarana catesbeiana. The sequence goes on from NC_133327.1 coordinate 276,433,378, forward strand.
GTTGTGTTAACGAACATTAATATTTTCACGGGGCAGCATCAGTGACAGTCATTGTATTCTGGTATCACATATTTTTGATGTGTAATTAATGTTTTAGTCTTTAGCTTGGCTTAAATAAAGCAGCAGCACACCAATCTGTTTCATTCCATCTTTAAAGCTCTTTTAGGTAGTGTTGGTGTGAGCATGTACATTTTTCTCTAGTGATAATGGGTCTAAATGGAAGTGGAAATAGCAGCCACAATAGATCTAAAATCTAACTGGAAGCTAAAGCCCTCAACTTTGTACAAATTGGCTAGTGTCAAAACAATTTATTGTTATACTTTGCGAGTGTCTTTTTTCCCAGGATCACACTGCATTGACCTAAAAGTTGAATCAAATGCAAAAAAACACAACCTCACATTCCACAAACCCCTTCCCATCCCTACAAAATATTCAAAATATAGACTTATAAACCTCTGCGGTTTTTATTTTTTTGCGCTATAAACAAAAAAAGAGCATCAATTTTGGAAAAAACACAATATTTTGTACTTTTTGCTATAATAAATATCCCAAATTAGAAAAAACTATTTTTTTCTAATATGTATTCTTCTACATATATTTGGTAAAAAAATTATGGCATTTTTATTATTATTTTTTTTTTTACTAGTAATGTAGGTGATTAGTGATTTTTATTATGACTGCGACATTGCGGCGGACAGATTGGATGCCTTTGACACTTTTTTGGGACCAGTGACATTTATACAGTGATCAGAGTTAAAAATAGCCAATGATTACTGTATAAATGTCATTGGCAGGGAAGGGGTTAACACTAGGGGGCGATCAAGGGGTTAACTGTGTTCCCTAGGTGTATTCTAACTGTGGGGGTGGGGGTGGGACTGACTAGGGGAGGAGACCGATTGGTGTTCCTACTTAGTAGGAGCACACGATCTGTCTCTACTCCCCTGAGAGAACCGGGATCTGTGTGTTTACGCGTGCCTTACACGTTTCGTCACTAGACGTTGTCTGAGGCGTCTAGTCACAAAATGTGTAAGGCAGGACTTGGTACACATCAACGTCATTTCTGGTCACTTCCGGTTCTCTGGTTATGGTCTGTGGAACGCACGCCGCCCAGACCTAGGAACTTGTCCGCAAGCTTTGTATTAAATTGGGGCAATTGGAGCCCCACATCTTTTATGCTTATGGGAAAGTCCTCTTTTATATTTTTCGTTCGTGTCAAATAAATAATCTTTTTATCGGATTTACACTATGGATGCCCGTTTCTAATTTTTATGTGGACACCACATTATATGCACCTTGTTCAGGAGCAGGAGAGCGTATGGGTTCCAGGGACATCAGGATTGGAGATCTTATTTACTACATGCTCTTTACCCCTGCAAGAGTGAGGGCTTCTGGTGAGTGCATATACCTAAAGGGGAGCATGAGAAGTCACCTTATTTGTTGCACAGAAGTCGAGATAAAGTTGCATCACTTGAAAACCAGCACAAGTCACTTTTCTGGGAATATGGATATTTAATATTAAGAGACTCTCTCTTATTTTTTTTCATATATATTTTTTCACGCATGGACTGAGTATTCATCACATTTGTTTATATATATTTATTTGCTGTGCTTGCATACAAGTTTTTTTATTTGTTACACAATTTTTTTCAATTATGGATTGAATGTTCCCCATTATTATGTATTTGTTCCATATACATTTCCATTTGATTCATTTGTTTATTAGTGTCTAAACTATGTTATATATATATATTTTTTCAACATAGCAATAGCACTTGCTATTAGCCATTAGTTATATGGTTGACACTCACACTTCTTTGATGTGAACAGAGGTTTTTATTTTCACTTTTGTATTTTGGATATGGTGTATTACACTACATATGGACTCATCTTCATAATCTTCAATTTAAAAATCATCACAGTTAGGTGATACACTTGCCAATTTCACATTCTTTTTAGCAGCGCCATTTTCCCTTTCTGTGATTACTTTTACTTAGTGTAGTTAGTGTTAATAGGTAAGCAGAGGGACTGGCAGGAACACCAGGGATTTCACACAAAGGAAGCAATACAAAGAGAACAGGATACTTTCTCATACAAGTACATGGTACAGCAGCCATATATCAGGAATATGAAGTGTTGGGGTGACAAACACTTTAACCTCTTCCTCTTACAATGAGATTATGGCACCGGGAGCGGCTCTGGGGAGCTGTTTTTTTCTTTCACCTGTCAGTGTATCATCGTGCAGGTGGTAGAGTAGTGGCTGACAACGCTTTTCTCTTTTTAAGCCTAGTACACATGGGCTGAATTTTGTGTGCCATTGGTTGGTTCAATGATAACCGACCAACATTCGGCCCATGTGTACAGAAGCTGGCCGTTTAGCCGGCTTCTGTCGAAGAAACATGACCTAAAAAGGTCTGCCGACTGGCTCCGGTTCAGTGCTCTCAGCCAATGGCTGAGAGCACCGACTGAAGTGTTCTGGCAAGGGGGCGTTCCCATGTCAGAACACAATAGAACAGCAGGGGAGATCACTACTGTACTAACATTGGATTGTCAGTACAGCGGCTGTTCCAACCTGAGCTGTCAGTTTTTTCAGTTCAGCTCGCTGGGTTGAACGAAAGAAAGCTTGTAGTGTGTACCAGGCTTTACTCCTCCCAGGTTCAGAGCAGCCATTTGTCTACAAGTGTTGCTAATGCACACTTTTCCTCTTCTTAATCTTTTACTAATCCCACCATAGGCTTGGAAACTGGCCATGTGGAGTCGATGGACTTGCAGGCCAATGCCATCCCATAACGGTAGAATTACGAGTTCCATTGTACATTTCAATGAACTGGTGAAAACAGCCCCTTATTTCCAGTTCATGACCTGGGAGGTTTGACCTCAACATTTTTCCTGCCACTCGTTTTTTATGCATTTTTATTTTTGTTTAAAATTTTTACAGATTTTTTTCTTTCTTTAATAATTTATACTTTTTTTGCAAATGGGGTAAAAATAATGGCAGCAGGGAAAAGGGATCCAATTGGAACCCATCCACATTTGGTGGGAGAGTCATTTCAATCGCCCTTGGTCCTCACTGGCATTTTCCTGTGAGTCTTTCTCCAGGGACAAGAGGGGAAGTGCAGTCATTATGAAAAACTAAGCTTACAATCCTACAGATAGAGGCTGCCAGCCCTTACACAAAGTGAACGAGTTATTTATTTTTTTTCCTCATAAAGCCTTCCCTGCTCTGGTCAAGTAAACACAGGCAGGGACAGCAATAATGTAATTAAAATGTTAAAGTGATCATATTCATGGATTACTGGGTGTCAAGGATGTACCACTGGCTAGAAGTAGCCCAATGTGTGAGATAATAACCTAAAATAATTTTCAAAACAGTGCTGCGCTGCCAATACTACAATAATAATAATGTGCAACATCAAAAAATCAAAGTTCAAAATCCATGTGCAATTGATACGGTACTGAGGGTCATGAGTATCCCCACATGGGGAACATCTTTTCCGGGAGCGGAAATGGTATGTTAGGCGACAGACAGCCCAACATTCAACCCTCCACAGGTTGGTCATGCATCAGGCTGTGATCAAAGGGTGAGCATGTGTGACCGCAATAACCAATTTGGGGCTGTGAAAAGTAAATTAAAATTTAAAAAATGGGACATTTGGAAGTGTTGCAGTGTGCACCTTTTTATTGTACATTTTGCTGCGTTTGTCACTCGTTTTTCACATAGCAAAATGAGTTTTTGCTTCTGTGTTTGGTATGCCGTTAACAATTATTGGCACCAAAAGTGCAACTAGTTAATTTTAGGTGTATAAAGGTCGCCATACACTATACAATCTGATTGTACAATCTCCTTAAGATTTACTATATTGAGAGCAGTGATCACTGATTGATGGTATAGACAAAACATGCACCTGTGAGGTGGGAGGGAGTGATCGACTGGAAGGGGAAGGCAGCTGCAGGCTATGTGCTAATAAGGTCGGCTGGCAAACTCCTTCCTGTGTCTAAGGTTGGGTTCACACTGGTACGACAAACGCTCTGACTTTAGGAGCACATGTCGCATGACGTGTATAAATCAGTGGTTCCCTATGAGAGCCATCTTAACTGGTCCGACACAAATCGGTCCGACTTTGAAAAAGGTTCCTGCACTACTTTAGTCTGACTTTGGTCCTACTTCAGCCCATTCAATATCATTGACGTCGGATCATCGTCTTAACTGATCCTACTTTGGCATGCGACTTGTGCTCTGAGAATCTTGAAGGGGAACCCCACGCCAAATTAAAAAAATAAAATGGCATAGAGTCCCCCCTTCAAGACCAAACCAGACCCTTCAGTCTGATATGGATTTTAAGGGGAACCCCCACGCCAAAAGAACGGCATGGGGTCCCCCCCAAATTCACACCAGACCCTTATCTGAGCATGCAGCCCAGGAAGTCAGGAAAGGGGGTGGAGATGAGCGAGCGCTCCCCCCCCTCCTGGACCATACCAGGCCACATGCCCTCAACATGGGGGGTGGGTGCTTTGCCTTTGCCCTGTGCCCTTTGTCCTGTGCCCCCACCCCAAAGCACCTTGTCCCCATGTTGATGGGGACAAGGGCCTCTTCCTGACAACCCTGGCCGGTGGTTGTCAGGGTCTGCGGGCGGGGGGCTTATTGGAATCTGGAAGCCCCCTTTAACAAGTGGGCCCCCAGATCCCAGCCCCCCACCCTATGTGAATGAGTATGGGGTACCTAAAAAAGTGTCAAAAATAAAACAGCACACAGGTTTTTGAGTAATTTATTAAAGCAGCTCCGGCGTCTCTTCTCCTTCTGGCGATGTCTTCTTCCGCTGCAGGTTCTCCTCTCTCCGCTGTCTTCTCCCTCTGCTGGTTCTCCTCTCTCCGCTGTCTTCTCCCTCTGCCGGTTCTCCTCTCTCCGCTGTCTTCTCCCTCTGCCGGGTCTCCTCTCTCTGCTGTGCAGCAACATGGCAGTTGAAGATTAAACAGAGGCCAAGATGGCAGCTTCCTTGGCTGAAAACGATACAAGGGTTTACCTCCAATTTAACAGTTTTCACGTCCCAAGGTCTGTCCAGGAAGTAATAGAGAAGTAAAGTTTTTTTTATACAACAAGTTGGGCACCCATGTAAGGGCTGTGTAGGATAAATAGAAAGCTTTTTTTATTTCTGCAAAAGAAGTACATTATTGGTATATTGGTACATAGGAGAGCTGGAAATTAGCAAAAAAAAAATTAAAAAGTTAGCCTTTAAGCATCATTTAGTTGATGTCAGTTCCTGGTGTCCACATGGATGGTGTTTTTCCCAGAACTAAGTGCCTTCAGTTTTCTCAAAGGCATGTTTGTAATTTCTGACTGTATGTCGGTCATCGTGTACTTCATTTTAGAAAATGGTTACAAAAACGATACAACACAATAAAAAAACCAAGACAACATTCATAAAATAAGAAAACAAAAAATAGAAAACATTTAGGTCTCATACACAACACAACATAGATACTATTACAAACATATATAAGAGATGTATCTCCTAGGTCCTTATCGTAACAACCATATATATCATATAGGCAAGAGGCATCGTGGGAGGTGGAGGCACCCCTCATCTAAGCGCAAATACTCTGACCAGTCTTTCTCCCAAATAGGTCGAGGGGTTGCCAGGCTTCTCTACCCAATCCATGCTCCCTGCATTCCTCCCCACCCCCTTATTCCCTTGTGCAACCCCCCCCCCCCATTACCCCAAACCACCCCTTACTCCTTGTGGTTGTGACATAACCTAAAAAAAAAATAAAAATCATGCCAAAAAATATAGAAAACCATTTGTGATACTTTAGGGGGAAGAAACTTAAAGCAGAGTTCCACCCAAAAATAGAACTTCCACATTAGGCATGTCATTTTTTTGGGGGGGGGGCGGGTACCCTCTTTTTAGAGGGATCCAGCTCCCACTTCCTACCGGGGCACTGTGGTGCCAGAAGCAAGTTCACCTCTCCCCCCTCCCTCTCGGCAATCATCTGGGACATGTTACAAATCCTAGATGATTGCCCAGCCAGTCACATTGCGCAGCGTGACTCCCATATGCGCAGTGCGTGCCCGGCTGTGAAACCACAGACGGGCGCCCACAGTGACAATTCCGGTGCCGCAGAGAGGAGAGGGAGAGGAGCGGGGCTTTTGTTCGCCCGCATCGCTGGACCGTGGGACAGGTAAGTGTCCGATTAATAAAAGTCAGCAGCTACACTTTTTGTAGCTGCTGATTTTTATATGGGTGGAACTCCGCTTTAACTTCCTCCCTAATTCTACCCTTTCCTTCTCACACCATGCTCCCATACCCTTCCCCTTTACCCTCTCTCCCTCATATTTACCCATTTATCATGTACAGTTGACCTCCAAAATTCTCTGGGGTTACGGTCGTAGAGCACCCGCAAATTGTGAAAAAAAACACAAATTTTGGATGTGGTACAAAAATGCCTATAAATGCCTATTTTTAAACTTCTTCTGGCGCTTAGGTTCATTGCCAAAAGCCTTAGAAGGTGCAGGGCTTTTGGGTGGCTTTTTAGGGCTTTAAGAAGAACAAAATGAAAAACGTGAGAACACTTAGAATGCGTGAGATAGCTACAAGCGGTAAACTGTTATGATGTGGGAATGCTGGGCTTGGCACGAACGACTGAGGCTGCGAACTCTGAACCACGACCTTTCGGGGGTCAACTGTACTTTTACATTTAACTTTATAGATTTTATACTCTACGGTCAGGTTAACTGGTCCAACTTTTTTTTTTTTTTTTTTTTACATACTGAACATTGCCACTAGGTGGCACTGCTCAAATATGAATCTGCAGTATGCTTTCATCAAATTGTAAAATGGCAGTACACGTTCTACTGCCTTTTACATTTGAAAGCGAGCCAGAATAAAAAAAAAAAAATACAGTCTACGATAAATAATTTTAAATGAAAAAGTAAAGATTCCTCCTACATTTAGGCCTATTGTAAATACATTTAAATAAGTACAGGTTATTCTACCAGAGATCAAAATAAAAGGTTTCCCTGAAAATCCTAGCAAACTGCCCTCTTACTAAATGTCTATATCCGCACAATAATTCTCTTGTAACTCTCCAGTAATATGCATGTAAGCCTGCGGATCAAATACCAATACACAGAAATGATTTTATTCCTAATGGTTAGCCATGTTACTAATAATTCAGAAAGGCAGAGAATTATTTTCCTAGAAAGCAGTAACCACAAAATATGTACTAGCAATATGGTATTATTATAGACAGTGAAAGAATATATATATATATATATATATATATATATATATATATATATAGACTGATGTGAATGTGCAACGTATATGTAAAGCACTGCGTAAATTGGCAGCACTATCTATTAGATTGTAAGCTCTAAGGAGCAGGGTCCTCTGATTCCCACTGTATTAAAGTGTATTGTATCTGTACTGTCTACCCTCAAGTTGTAAAGCGCTACGTAAACTGTTGGCGCTATATAAATCCTGTTTAATAATAATAATAACAATAATAATATAAGTACCTGAAATAAATAAATAAATAAATAAATAAATAAATAAATATATATATATATATATATATATATATATATATATATATATATATATATGTCCAGTCTGTCTTTTTATCTACACAGCAGAATCAATTTAATATAGTGATATTTTGCATTAACAAATACATTGGGGATACACAAATCTATATGTTGCTTTCCAAAGAATATTTCCAACATTAAGATTCAGACACGCAGTTCTCTCGGTTATAAGGCATAATGGGGGCTGCAAACTATTTTTCAGCAGACAGGCAACCTTACCCAATAGAAAGATAAGCTTTTATAGCTGCTATGCAATCTTCCCCATAACTGTTAATATTCTGATCAAGCTTTCGTTGCCACAAGTATATCCATATGTATGCATGCAATGAAGCTTTAAAGAAATAAAGCATATACAATGCATACATTTTTTGAGCTTCACACTGGCACAGCTTGGTGAGGTTTATCTCAGCTCTAGATCTACAATAATAAACAGAACTGTAACTAAAAGGTCACAGAATTGCTGTGCTCGCCAGTGCTTAAAAAGAAGTAATCACTGTTATTTTCTGCACACATAGCGCCTGCCACAGTGTTTATTCTACAAGTCATTTGAGTTATAACATTTTTTTTTTTTTTTTATCAATACTGAACCACATTAGAAATGTCAATATCCTTGCTAATAGTGTAAAACCTACCTGACAATCACATCAATTGAATGCTGTGCCAAAAGGCTTATTTAGCAATATTGTGGGAACTGCACAAATTGGATATAAATGAGTACAAAAAGGGATTGTTCTCACAGCTGACATTCCATTGGTATTAATGCTAGCATTTTTGTCAATGCTTTTAGTAATGCAGAGCTTTTCTTAATTCCAGGAGCGTGAGAATTAAGCCAATGCTATCTATCCATGTTGGGAAATAAATACTTTGATATAATTGTAAATTTTAGCTGAGGTTACATTGTAATATGTTTGAAATGAAAAAAAAAAAATCTGTGATGTGGATGTAGTAAAGACGACATATCACTGTCACTACCCCAGAAAATGACCCTGATAAACAGAGAATGCCTTGAACCCTTGTCTGACCCACTACTTAGCAAAATATATGCTTTGTGCAGAGTTTTTGTCTTTATAGCCGGTCAGAGGCCTCGCATTCATTAAACAATATCACACGCTCACAGTTCCCATGTCCCATACAGTATCTTACAAGAACATATTTGGGGGGCACACCATACAATGCGTTTAAATTCAAGATGGTGCTGCTATAAGACCTACAAACAGTACAAAATATTTTACAGCGCACACATACAAGAATGACATTTCCTGCAGGGCTAGCTAAAAACACCTAAACATATTCAAAAAATATGGGGGTTTGGTCACACTATATGGTCATATAGTGCTAAGCCCACTTACTGTGACAAAGTACCCCAAATTAGTGGGTCCTACTCTAGTAATAGAATGCAAGATCCTTTGTCTCAACCATGGGAGCTGAACTCCTCTATGTGGGAGAACTGAAGGGGATACATCCTAAACACTGGTGGCCACTAATTAAGAGGTAATGAGGAGTAGGAGGGGTGTTCCAGCCCAAAAAACCTGGTCAGGGTCTACTACAATATACAAGAACATATTTGGGGGGCACACCATACAATGCGTTTAAATACAGTATCTTGTCTTTTTCCAGTGACAGGTATGCTTTTATCTGGCAGGTGATTGCCTATGGGAAATTAGGGTATTTTAATATCAAAGCTTAACTGAACAAGCTGAAGTTAGAAGCTGATTGGCTACCATGCACACTTTTTACACTCTTCATTTTTAGTAAATTAACCCCAGTGACATGAAAGGGTTTGGAAAATAGAGCATTTCATGCGCAGGGGTTAATTTACTAAAGACAAATAGGCTGTTCACCCTTGCAAGGGAGGTTGCGCTTTGCAAAAGATTTCTTAGCGAAAGTAGTGATATTTCATTTTGCAAAGAAGAACACCCAATCATGTGCAAGAAAAAGAAAAAGCACTGTATTTTTCTTGTACCTGAATGGATGATGGCAGTCAGCAGAGCTTCTCCTCATCCACTAAGCTCTGGGGCAAATTCCCTTGCAAAGTGTAACTTCCCTTGCAAAGTGAACAGTCTATTTGCCTTTATATATTCAACCCCATAGGGGTTGATTTACTAGAACTGGAGTGTATAAAATCAGGTACAGCTCTGCAAAGAAGCCAATCAGATTCCAGTTTTTTCATCAAGCTTAAAGCTGTTGTAGACCGTGAATTAAAAAAAAAAAAAAAAAGAAGCCCTGCAAGACAATGACATAATGTGCTAGAATGCATCACATACTAACATGTATGAAATACTTACCTTGAAACGAAGCCCTTCCAGTGGCGCCTGGTCACCGATGAGAGGGCTGACATCTTCCACCGGTCCTTCTTCTGGGTTCGTGGGCTCCGGCGCTGTGAGTGGCTGGAGCTGCGATGACATCACTCCCGTGCGCTTTAGGGTACACAACCCCTTGGAGAGTACTTAGGATGATTTGTATTTGTGCATACTTTTTCATGTCTTCCATGTGATGCATTGTATGTATTGTTATGTGTTAATGGCACATGTTTTTTATATTATATATTATTAAAAGCTATATTTTTTATCATTGAGATGGTGGTCTGTTAAAATACCGTTTAGGGGGTTACTCTTTCTTGCTTGATTAGTAGGGATGGGACCACCATACTCCATACTTTACAGAAGTCTCTCTTTTTTCCTTTTTTCCATTTTCTTTTTTCACTCCCGTGCATCATGTGCCCTTGGTTCCGGCAAGAAGCTCTGAAGGTCCGGCACGGTATGCCAGACCTTCAGAGCGCATGCGCCAATGATGTCAGCGGCTGCATGCAGGGTGAATATCTCCTAAACGGTGCACATTTAGTCAATATTCATTTTACCTACAGGTAAGCCTTATTTTAGGCTTTATTATAGGCTTACCTGTAGGTAAAAATAACAAAGCAGGCTTTACTACTACTTTATTGAACAATCTGAAGTTAGAAGCTAATTTACTACCGTGCACAGCTGCACCAGATTTTGCACTCCAGTTTTAGTAAATCAGCCCCACAGTCTCTTTGCTCCTCAAGTCCTTGCCTATTCTGTCGGGTGTGGAAAATTGTACTGAGTTGACTCACTACACATACCTGAGTTTGCCAGGCTTGAAGGTTACATGCCACCTTCAAGTCATGCACTGCCATTGGAGCGCATGCTTCTCCTGGCAAGCCCTTTGTCCAGGAGACCATTAGAAGTGTGGGAAACTATTGCCCAGGTTAGCATGGGTGCTGGATTCTTCTGTGCATCCATCCCCCTTCTGTATGATCCCTTAATCCTTATTCTCAGACTCAGCTACCGGGGCTCATGTGAGCAAAAGCTTGTTAGACCTTTACATCTTTGACTGTAACTAATGTGTAATCCTAGTAGCCTGCAATTATCACAAAGAATACAAGAAGCAATCATTCTTTGAGTTTTTAGCCTTACATCTACACACCAAATAGTAAGAAACAATTACAGCTTAGTTTAAGGATAGTGGTTATGCCTACTGTCTGTGCACGTATATCTGTGATTGAAATTCTGAGTGCCCAACACATTTTTGGTCTAGTTAAAAGGGGGAGGGGGGCATACTCTAGATAAATCAAGCAAAGATAAAATACCAAGTCGTTTCTATGCTTTACATTTATTAAATTGACCTTTTTTTCTAACACAAGATCATGTTCAGTGGGTTTGATTTGCTAAGGTCATTATGAGCTCACTCATCTGCCTGTACATTACTGGCAGTCCTGCAGAGACAACAAAACAGTTCTGATTATTTCAGAGTGAACTCTATGTAGATATTTTAGTGATGGACATTGTTTTCCAAATTACCATAAATAGATTAAGTCTAGAAACCTATCATTACACTGAGTTTTGGGGAAAAAAAAGATTCTAGAATTGCATAGCTATTTTAATTACATGATGTTCTAATTTGATTACACAACAAAAAAGTGGATTTATCATCATTTTCAGCACTATAAATTGCTCAAGTGACATATTTATGACTGTAAATATCTAAAAGCTGGTCACTCTTTTATGTCTCTAATATGCAATCAGGTAGTGCCATATTTTATTTATAAGGTAATTCATGTTTTTATTTGCTCCTTATTTTTTATTATCTTTCCTATTACAACGAAAAATAATAAAACCTATTAAAATGTTGCACTTATTAACATTTATTATGTTGCTTTTTTCTTGCTATGTTATGTTATTAATTTATATAATGTTTGCTTTCACACATGCATGCAAATGTTTGTCTGAAGGAACTTGCAGTCAGCTAACTTCAAATTCTAAAGTTAAAATCATAACCAATGCAAATACAGAATTTGCTCTTAGCCTTTCTGTTCACTTCAATACAGGGTACTTTCCCCCATTCTTGCCCAGAACAATTTTCAGCTTTCAGTGCTGTTGCACTTTGAATGACAATTGCGCGGTCATGCAACACTGTACCCAAACTAAACTTTTATAATTTTCTTCCCACAAATAGAACTTTCTTTTGGTGGTATTTGATCACCTCTGGGGTTTTTATTTTTTGCTAAACAAACTAAAAAAGACCAACATTTTTTGAAAAAAAAAAGCTTTTCATTGTTTCTGTTATAAAATGTTGTTTTCTCTTTCACTGACGAGCACTGATGAGGTGGCACTGATGCGTTGGCACTGATAAGGTGGCACTGATTAGCACTGAGAAGGAGGCACTGATATGTAGAATTGATGGGCACTGATATGCAGCACTGATGGGCACTGATAGGCGGCACTGATGAGCACTGATAGGTGGCAAAGATAGGCGGAACTGATGGGCACTGATAGGTGGCACTGATTGGCACTGACAGACACTAATAGATGGCACTGATGATGAGGTACTGACAGGTTTTACTGATGGGCACTGATTGGCACTGTGATGGGCACTGATTGGCACTGTGGTGGGCACTGATTGGCACTTTGATGGGCACTGACAGGCATTTCTGATGGGGCATTGACTTGCAGCTGATGGGCACTGATTGGCATTGTTGGTGACATATCTGATGGGGCTGTGCTGATAATCAATGTGCTGATTATCAGCACAGACCCCCCCTTTGACAGGGAGAGCCGCCGATCGGCTCTGCCTGTCAGCACGAACCGAGGAATGCCGTTCCTCCGTCAGAGGCTCCTTACTACTATTGGAGATGCAGTGTGTCAGAGTGACACACAACACCTCTGATCACCGCACTGCACGCCCCCGCGGGCAGGCACCAGCATGTTATCCTGCTGGATGTAATATGACACCCAGTCAGGATAACAGAACCACGGCCCGGCCATCAATCTGCTATAGGCCAGGCGGGAAGTGGTTAAAGCGGTATTAAACTCAAGACCAAAAATATAATATATTGCAGCTTACCAATCATTAAAGCTCTGTTCACATCTAGATGTTGCTAATTTTTCTCATGTTTTTGCAGCGTTTTTGCAGTGTTTTTGTGCAGGCATTTTGAGTTGACAAGTGACCAACCATAAGCAGTAAAACGCCTGTAATCTGCCAGAAAAGAAGCTCATGTACTTTTTTTGAGCGACGGGGGTTTTGCTTAAGGTGACAGAAAGCTTGGATGTGAACAGGGGCCATTGAAATTAATAGGATTTGTCTTAATGGGATGGGCATTTTTAGAGCTGAGGCTTAGAGCAGAAAATCTCCCAAGAACGCCTAGATGTGAATGGAGCCTAAATGTGGTGGTTGCATTAGTTTTCTTTTTTAGACTTTTTCCCTCTGTTTTCACTTGGTGATCTGGCCAGTAACACGCCTCCAGCATTAGAGAGCCCCTACTTTGGATGATAAGCACAGGGGCGCATTTGGACAGCAGCATTGTCAGTCAGGGGGAGGGTAGAGTTAGACGGACTAGCAGATTTCGATACACTAAACAATTTGTCAAACTTCAAAGCAGTTACAGCAAATATTTTTTTTCCCTTTTGGGATAAAGGTTTTACATAAATAAATAAAGCTGATCATTGTAGGCACCCCTGCCAGTGTTGAATGGTTTGTCTCATCGCTGTAACTGATTCATCTGCAAGAGAGTTCGTTCTATGAAAAACAACAGACTTACTGGCTGGATCACCAGATGAAAATAGAAGAAAGCCTAAAAAAGAAAACGAATAGAGCCATCACATCTAAGAATTGGTAAGCTACACTATAATAATTGTTTGCTTCATGGTTTATTACCACTTTAATGTTCGGTTAGCAGTTTGGTCATGGACCAAGGCTTATTATGGCTTAACTAAAGTGGAGAAAAGTGGTCTTAGACCTAGCTATGCAGATTGGCTAAACAGAATTGAAAATATTTGATAAAATATGCATTTTAACTGTGTATTTAGCTTACTGTCTGCAGCAAATGAAATGCATAATTGCATCTTTTGTTTGTAACTGATTGTATTAACAATACTGGGGATTTACTAAAACTGGAAAGTGCAAAATCTGGTGCAGCTCTGCATAGAAACCAATCAGTATTCAGGTTTTATTGTCAAAGCTTATTTGAATAAGATGACGTTAGAAGCTGATTGGTTCCCATGCAGAGCTGCACCAGATTTTACACTGTCCAGTTTTGGCAAATCAACTCCATTGTATTTAAAGTATATGTGAACCCAAATATGTAAAGCACTTTTAAAAAAAACAAGGCTTGTAAATACCGATTTGGAGCGATCTTCAGGCCGGTCACGTGACTCGCGGCTGCTGTACAGCTCCGATACATGGCTTCTGCAGGAGGGGTAGAGATCTCCCTCTGATGTCAGCTGGGGAAGTCACATGGCTGCTCAGCCCCTCTTGCAGTAGACCTGAAAACTGGCTGAGAGTCACGTGACCGGCCTGAAGATCGCTCTAAACCGATATATACATACCTCGTTTTTATAAAAGACTTATACAGTGTGTTATGCCTAACTATAATAGAGGGGCTGGCAGTGACCATTTATAACATTTTATTTGTACTAATAGCGGCAGGGATGGGGGGGGGGGGTGGAGAAAGAGACACAGAACACAGAGCTGACAGGCAGGGAGGAGGGGGTGTGGGGAAGAGAGGAGAGCTGGGAGCTGAGAGCAGGGCTGCGAATGACGAAGGGACATACGCTGACCACGGTGGTCAGGGCTCAGCAGCCCTGATTTTCGGGGTCAGCACAGAGAGGGAATACAGTAAGTGTCAGGATCAGCCAGGTTTTTGTACAGTTTAGAGAGGGGCAGATTACACAGCACAAGCACTATGCTGTTTGATCTGCTTTAAGGGACTAGGATCTCTATTTTTTTTTGGGTTAACAAACACTTTAATTAAAGTAAATCTAAAGCAGGGGTATCAAACTGGTGGCCCTCCAGCTGTTCTGAAACTACAAGTCCCATCATGCCTCTGCCTGTGGGATTCATGCTTGTAACTGTCAGCCTTGCAATGGCTCATGGGACTTGTAGTTTTGCAACAGCTGGAGGGCCTCCAGTTTGAGACCCTGAGCTAAAGTCAACACTTTTTTTTTTCCATTTTGAGTAGGGGAGAGAATGGTAAAGCTCCTATCAGTTTTTTGGTGTGTCATCTGTGTCCCACTGGAGAGATTTCTCTTAACTTCCTGTTCAGAACTAAAAGTAAATCTCTCCAAAGTGAGGGAAATTCCTTTTTAAGGCAATTCCCAGCAGGGCAAGTGTTTCCACTGGAATATTTCTCCTCTATTTCTGTTTTGGTAACAACTTAAAGTGGAGCTCCATCCAAAAGGGGAAGCTCTGCTTATTTGCTTCCCTACCCCCTCTGCTGCCACATTTGGCACCTTTTGGGGGGGGGGAGAGCAGGTACCTGGTTTTGACAGGTACCCGCTCTCACTTCCGGCTGAATTCGCGGCAGCAAACTCAGCCGGAAGTTCGGTCCCCCTCCTTCTTCCCCCTGCAGCCGGCCCATTCACAGAGCACACAGCGATTTGTGCATGCACAGCAGGGAACTGGCTGTGAAGCCGCAAGGCTTCACTGCCGGTTCCCCTTAGTGGAAATGGTGGCAGCTGCACCTGAAAATCTGCTTGGGTGAAGACACCACGGGATCCCTGGAAAGGTAAGTGTCCTAATATTAAAAGTCAGCAGCTACAGAGCCTGGAGCTCCTCTTTAAAATGTTGAATTTTAAAGAGGAGGCTGTTCACTTTGCAAGGGGTTTTCCCTTAGCTTAGTCAATGGGGTAAAGCTTTGCTGGCTTCTACCATCTAATCACAGCAAACAAAAATACTCTTTTCCTATTTTGCTTACACGTGATTGGGTGTTTTTTGCAAAGTGAATGTAAATGAGCTAACACAGACATAGCCATCAATAAAAACCTGACCAGGGGTCCACTCTATCCAAAACAAAAAAAAACACATTTTAGCTTTAGGTACACTTCAAATGAGTAAAATACCTTACTTGTTTTAAATTTATTAACAATATTTAGTGCTGGAAAATGAAATATTAATATCCAAATGAAATATTCTTCATTATTTGTCAATCTATTTAAATCTACCTGCCATGTCCACCAGTGGAAATGTGTATGTACTTAAAGTGGAGTTCCACCCAAAAATGGAACTTCCACTTTTTGGATTCCTCCCCCCCTCTGGTGTCACATTTGGCACCTTTCAGGGGGGAGGAGCAGATACCTGTCTAGTACAGGTATTTGCTCCCACTTCCTGGCATAGATCACCGCTGTGATTGCGGTGACCTACGCCACTTCCGCCGCCTACTCTATCCTCCTCCACCGCTGTATTCTGTGAGACACAGAATACAGCAGGGACCTGAGAGGACGCGCAGCGCGACTCGTGCATACACGGCTTCACTTCCTTATTCCCTCACTGAGGATGGCGGCGACAGCAGCCGAGAGCCGACGGACGGATCGGCTTCGGCTGCCGACACCGCGGGCTCCCTGGACAGGTAAGTGTCCATAAATTAAAAGTATTTGTAGCTGCTGGCCTTTAATATTTTTTTTCAGCCTCCGCTATAAGTAGGGTGGCTTTATCAGTAAAGAAGAGGTCATCATTGCATACCTTCACTCATGGAGGGAGCCTGACTTTAGTAAATTGGGTCCACAGTGTTTACAGTAATGTGAACTGATATTATGGCTTGAAGCTGTAATAAACCCTACTGAAGGTTTAATAAGCACTTTATTAAAGTGTTTAGAAATGATTAGAATCAGTAAGGGGAAAAAAGTTTCCAGTTTTAGGAAGAATAGCAGACTAAAAGAAAAGTATGAAAACAAACATGCTCATAGCAATATGATTAAATTGGGTTTTGGATGGCACAGGGGATGGGGGATAGAAACCTCTGCTCTGCACTACAGAGAGGGAAAAAAGCATTTTTCAGATAAGGAGGATGAGATTAGCTGGAGGGAGTTATTCTGGAAAAATATGACAAGGCATTACATCACAGAGGAGATGGAAGATTAATGGAGCATAAGGGGTCTAAACACATCTGGCTAAAAGAGCCTTGCTGAGTATCACAGAACAGAAGGCTAGATTGAATATAAAACGATAACAGTCTTGGGCAAAATGTGCCTTTCAAGCTGTTACTTTACAGCTTCTTTCTAGTATATTCATTTTCAATTTTTCAAATTTTAAAGTGGGCTTGTCATAGTAACACAGGTTGTCTATTATACTGAAGGAGATTGAAATTTATGCTATCGAGTTAGCAAAGACTAAAGCTGAAAAAACAGATTGCAAATGATATTACATTCTAAAAACTGTAAGAAATGCATCTGATGATGTTGGTATTCTATAAGTCAACCTATTAAACATAACCATAGAGGACACAGTAAAAGCTGATGTTTTAAATACAGTTATGCATAAGTTTGAGTTTTCCTGGTAACATAGCATGTTTTGCTGAAAAGAAGTTAACACAGCTCTGCAGGGAACTTACCTAATAATGCCATGTTACTGAAAACTTTAATGCACAATTACTATTTATGTGCTGAATTTAATGTACTGGAAAAAATAACACATGCATTGTGACCTGTGCAAAAATTGGGTATCCTGTCAGTCAGTATTTAGTAACACTCCCTTTGCAAAAATCCCAGTGATTTGAACTGACTTGCACAAAGAGAGAGGCACTTTGGAACAAGCAGTCAGCAGGCTGCAGCTATACATTAAAAATGATTACATGTAAACCATATTTTTCACTTTTTGGTCCATTTGTAAGCTTATAATTTAAATTATAATAAAAAAGTATTTATTAAAACAATGTACCAAAAAAATCTTTATCTATCTATCTATCTATCTATCTATCTATCTATCTATCTATCTATCTATCTATCTATCTATCTATCTATCTATCTATATAGATAGACACTCCAAAGACATGCTGGTAGGTTAATTGGATCCTGTCTAAATTGTCCCTAGTATGTATGAATGTGAGTTAGGGACCTTAGATTGTAAGCTCCTTGAGGGTAGGGACTGATGTGAATGTACAATGTATATGTAAAGCGCTGCGTAAATTGACGGTGCTATATAAGTACCTGAAATAAATAAATAATAATAAAATAAATATATACAGTGGGGAAAATAATTATTTGATCCCCTGCAGATTTTGTAAGCTCGCCCGCCTACAAAGAAATGAAGGGTCCATAATTTTTATCATAGGTGTATTTTAAATGATAGAGATAGAATATCACCCAAAAATCCAGAAAAAACAAATGATACAAATTTTATAAAATTTACATTTTCATGAGTAAAATCAGTATTTGATTTCCAAGCAAAACATGACTTGGCACTTGGTGGAGAAACCCTTGTTGGCAAGCACATAGGTAAGACATTTCTTGTAGTTGGTTACCAGGTTTGCACACCTCTCAGAAGGGATTTTGGACCACTCTTCTTTACAGATCTTCTATAAATCCTTAATGAGCTTGGCTGTCGCTTGGCAACTCGAAGTTTCAGCTAGCTCCATACATTTTCTATAGGATTAACCACTTAAGGACCGAGCCTCTTTTTGAGATTTGGTGTTAAAAGAGTTAAAGACAGTTTTTTTTGCTAGAACCCCCAAACATTATACATTTTTTTCTAACACCCTAGAGAATAAAATGGCAGTTGATGCAATACTTTCTGTCACACCATATTTGTGCAGCGGTCTTACAAGCGCACTTTTTTTGGAAAAAATTCACTTTTTTGAATAAAAAAATAAGACAACAGTAAAGTTAGCCCTATTTTTTTATATTGTGAAAGATAATGTTACGCTGAGTAAATTGATACCCAACATGTCACGCTTCAAAATTGCGCCCTCTCGTGGAATGGCGACAAGCTTTTACCCTTAAAAATCTCTATAGGCGGCGTTTAAAATGCTACAGGTTGCATGTTTTGAGTTACAGAGGAGGTCTAGGGCTAGAATTATTGCTCTCACTCTACCGATCGCGGCGATACCTCACATGTGTGGTTAGAACACCGTTTTCATATGCGGGCGCTACTCACGTATGCGTTCGCTTCTGCGCACGAGCTAGGAGGGACGGGGCACGGTTAAAAAATTTTTTTTTTCTTATTTATTTTACCTTTTATTTTTTTATTTTTACACTGTTCTTTAAAAAAAATAGTGTCACTTTTATTCCTATTACAAGGAATGTAAACATCCCTTGTAATAGAAAAAAAGCATGACAGGACCTCTTAAAGCGGGAGTCCGGCGACCAAACTTTTTTTATTTATTTATTTTTTTTTTTAGGTCATTGAGACACTTTGCTAATCCCAAAATAATACTCACTGTTTGGGTGTAATATTTCCGCCTCTGTTTTCGTACTGAAGAATAACTTAAAAAATGTGATGCTGGCTGTTTCCATCTTGCTTGTGGGCATGTGAAGCCCACAAGCATTGATTTCCTGAATGCAGTGAATGCTGTTCATTCACAGCTTGTTCACAAGCATGATCATTGTTCCCGCACTGAATCTTGGGAAGCCTGACACTAAGCTCCCAGGAGACAGTGCTGCGCCGGGGAAAGGCAATAAACACGCCTACTCCCATGGGTGGAGAGACAGGAAGTGCCACAATAAAGTAAAGGTAATTACAGCGATAAAAAATTTTTCGTGCGGCATTTCAACATCTATGCAATTAACTGAAGGGGGTAAGATTAAGTTAAAAATTTGAGTATAACCCAGCTTTAAATATGAGATCTGGGGTCAAAAAGACTTCAGATCTCATATTTACACTTAAATGCAAACATCAAAAAAATGTTGTCATTTAAGAAAAAAATGGCCCATTAAGAGCTAGCTGCTGTCATAACAACTTATTCCTCTTCAAAGTTAGGACGCATATCGGCGTGCGGTGGTCCGTAAGTGCTTAAGGTCTGGATTCTGGCTAGGCCACTCCATGACCTTAATGTGCTTCTTCTTGAGTCACTCCTTTGTTGCCTTGTCGGTATGCTTTTGGTCATTGTCGTGCTGGAAGACCCATCTGCGACCCATCTTCAGTGTTCTGGCTGAGGGAAGAAGATCCTCATCCAAGATTTTACAATACATGGCCCTGTCCATTGGACCCTCAATACGGCAAAGTTGCCCTGTACCTTTAGCAGAGAAACAGCCCCAATGAATCATGTTTCCATCTCCTTGCTTGACTGTAGGGATGTGTTCTTAGGGTCATAATGTCAGCATTTTTCTTCCCCTAAACACAGCTAGCCCCCCCACCCCCCTTATGAAGGTACATGTACAGGCCCATTTGAAGTTTTCCAATGAACATCTAAATGATTCAGAGAAGGATTGGGAGAAAGTGCTGTGGTCACATGAGACCAAAATTAAGCTCTTTGGCATCAACTTGACTTGCCGTGTTTGGAGGAAGAAAAAATGCTGACTTTGACCCTAAGAACACCATCCCTACAGTCAATCACGGAGGTGGAAACATTATGCTTTGGGGCTGTTTCTCTGCTAAAGGTACAGGCTGATTTTGAAGCATTGAGGGGCCAATGGATGGGGCCATGTATTGTAAAATCTTGGATTAGAACCTTCTTCTTCTTCAATGACCCAAAATATACCGCCAAGGGAACAAAGGAGTGGCTCAAGAAGAAGCACATTAAGGTCATGGAGTGGTCTAGCCCATCTCCAGACCTTAATCCTATAGAAAATGTACTGAGAGAGCTGAAACTTCAAGTTGCCAAGCAACAGCTAAGAAACCTTAAGGATTTACAGTGTAGAAGATCCGTAAAGAAGAGAGGACCAAAATCCCTCCTGAGAGGTGTGAAAATCTGGTCACCAACTACAAGAAACGTCTCACCTCTGTGCTTGCCAACAAGGGTTTCTCCACCAAGTACTAAGTCATGTTTTGCTTGGGGATCAAATACTTACTGAACTGCAACTCAATTTATAACATGTATGAGTTTCTTCTGAAGTTTTGGTTGATATTCTGTCTCTATCATTTAAAATACACCTATGATAAAAATTATAGACTATTAGTTTCTTTGTAAGTGGGCAAATTTACAAAATCTGCAGGATATCAAATAATTTTCCCCACTGTATATAAGAACAAATTATTTATGGAGTTATAGTCAAATTGAAAACTGACACTGTTAAATTTTACTAAGGCATTCAGGCTTCAATGAACCCTGGTCATGAGACAGTTAAATTGAAAGCCCTGTTTTGTGCGCTTAGTGAACCCTCAGTCTGTGTGTTCACTAAAGGCTTGATTTCTCTGATTTCAGAAACAGGCACCACCCTGCTTACCTCTGATCCCACTATCTAACATTTTTGGCTGCTGAGGTGATCCCATTGGATACTGAAGATATAGGTCTAATTACTTTACAGTGTGCCTGAATTTTATATTTTATTTTTTAAAATACAGAGTGAAGTGTCCCACGGGGTGTTCTCTGCATACTTTTCAAGTCATGTGACGCATCAAAGTCATATGACATTATTTCTTTTCCTTTGATACTTTTTTTCTATTTATTAGAATGAAATGGACTTTGCATGCTTCAGAATCCTGATGTTTGCAAAATGCAGATCACATTTGTAAAGCACACAATTGAGCTTTATAAATTGTTTTCTAGAAAAGCAGTGGTATGGCTGTGGTTAGGCCATACTGTTGTTTTATAAATGAGCCCCTTAGGCCCCTTTCACACTGGGGCGGTAGGGGGCGTCGGCGGTAAAACAGCGCTATTTTTAGCGCTGTTTTACCGCTGTATTTGGCCGCTAGCAGTGCGGTTTTAACCCCCCGCTGGCGGCCGAAAAAGGGTTAAAACCACTCGTATAGCGCGGCTATAGCCGCGGTATTGCCGCGGTATAGCCGCGCTGTCCCATTGATTTCAATGGGCAGGAGCGGTTTAGGAGCGGTGAATACACCGCTCCTTCACCACTCCAAAGATGCGGCTGACAGGAGATTTTTTCTTCTCCTGCCAGCGCACCACTTCAGTGTGAAAGCCCTCGGGCTTTCACACTGAACAAACAGCGGAGGCTGTTTTGGGGCGGTTTGCAGGCGGTATTTTTAGCGCAATAACGCCTGCAAACCGCCCCAGTGTGAAAGGGGCCTAAGTGTTGATTTTGTTGTAGGCTTTAAAACATCCAGGGAAGGATCTCTTACTTGCATTCACGTAATGATTTGATGTAACTCTATTTTAAGGAAACAAACCACAGATTGGGATTTCCTTCTTGGCAAGTCAGTGCCAATTTTGCAATATGTCTGACTGTGGGAAAAAATGCAAATTTCTATCTTACTGATTTAATGACTCATTTAAAATTGCATTGTGTCTGAAAAGGTTCCTATCTTTTTAATGATCTTTGTAACCATAGACAGCTAATGTCACAACATTTGAAAATGCTCAGATCTTAAAACATTTCATTTTACTGCTCAGCAATCAAACACAAAATGTGGGTGTATTTATCACATTATGTGGTTATACAACTCTGTACAAAAATTAGTGCATACCATGTACAGTACCATTGGTGTGGATTTGTTTATTCTATGTACACTTATTACCAATACCCTCTAAATGTATGCACAGCTTTCAATTAAACATTGTTAAACAATTAAAATACATTTTTGTAATGAGTCTGTACAATTTTATAGGCATACAAACTATTTCTTTACTATCACATTTATAGGCAATATTGGGAACCAATTAAAAAACAAATCCCAGCATCTCAGAGCAGACACACTAAACAACACTGAGTTCTAAAAGGTTGCTATGGGTTACTAAATATGACTACTATTTGTAAGCCCATGGGCCAAAATCTGTCACTAAGGAAACCCTGGGGTTGATTTACTAAAATTGGAGAGTGCAAAATCCGGTGCAGCTGTACATAGTAGCCAATCAGCTTCTAACTTCAGCTTGTTCATTTAAGCTTTGACCAAAAAACCTGGAAGCTGATTGGTTTTTATGCAGAGCCACACCAGATTTTGCATTGTCCAGTTTTATTAAATCAACCTTGCTGCTTAACCCCTTCATGCCTAAGGGTAAAACAAATCTTAATGCCTTAAAGCACAATTTTACAACTTTCACTTGTGTTAGTAAAACCATACATATCACAACTACTTTGTGTATCCAGATGGATTATACCTTGAAGCCCAGAAGCAACAGTACATATTTTGCTTTTTTATTTTTGTCTTACATAAAACACACTGACACTGACACTAACTGACACTGAGGCTGATTAAAATAAATAAATAAATCCTGCCCAAAATATACTGACCCTGACTTTTGGTCCTTACTTGACCCAAACACTAATCCTGGCACTAACCTAGATCAAATCTTGAATCCAGGTATTTTTTCTTTATTTTTTATTATTTATTTATTTTATTTTTTACACACACTTTTTCCCTATCTGCAAGGGAAGAGAAAGATAAAATGCATCGTTCCCTTCCATTCACAGAGACAGAGACAGAGAGAGAGAGAGAGAGAGAGAGAGAGAAACACAGGGGTGGTCTTCACAGTGACTGATCACTGTGGTAGCCAATCAAAGTCTACCACAGCCTTCAGGGGACCCGCAATCAGGAGTTCTGGGTCCTGATCATTAGTACGGGGCTCAGGGCTCTCAGTGAGACCCCAGTCTCTGTGCTGGGAGCACACTGTGAAGTGCATTTCCAGCACAATAGGAGCTATGCATACAGTTAGGGCCATATATTTTTGGACACAGGCACAATTTTCATTTTTTCAGGTGTTTACCAAAACATATTCAAGCTATAGTTATATAATGAATATGGGCTGAAAGTGCACACTCTCAAGTTTAATTTGAAGGTATATACATCCAAATTGGAGGAAGAGCTTAGGAATTCCAGCTCTTAAGAATAGCCACCCCCCTTTTTCAAGGGACCAAATGTCCAAATTTGGACAATTTAATCAAAAGCTGTTTCATGGCCAAGTGTGGACTACTCCTTCCTTATTTCTTCATCAATTAAGCAGGTAAAAGGTCTGGAGTTTATTCTTACCCTAGGTTCACACCTATGCATTTTTTAGTGCGTTTTGCAGAAATGCACTACAGTTCATTTAACATTGTTTCCTATGGTACAAGTTCACATCAATATGTTTTGCGGCAGGTGTGTTTTTGGAAAGGGTCGGGGACATTTTTCCCGTGATCTGCGGGTAATAGACTTCAATGGAATTACATTAGAAACGCAATGCGATTTTTGCTGTGTTTTGCGTTTTTGCAGTTTTTCTTTTAACAGTGTATATAGCTGGTTGCTAAGCAGGGGGCCGGGAAGCCAGCTGCCGGTTCCCCTCTGACAGCTGAATGTAAAAGAAAAAAATTGACAGAAAAAAAAAAACGGTGCGGGGTTCCCCCCAACATCCATACAAAAACCCTTGTCCGAGCATGCAGCCCGGCAGGTCAGGAAAGGGAGGGGACGTGCAAGTGCCCCCCCCTGAAACAAGCAGTGAAATGTAAATAAAACAAGAGCTGGTTTTTGACAAGTCCTTTATTAAAAAAATAGCTCTGAGCTGTCTTCTCCCGCCACCGTCTCTCCCGCTGCCGTCTCTCCCGCCGCTGTCTTCTCTCACTGCTGTCTTCTCCCGCTGCTGTCTTCTCCCACCGCTGTCTTCTCCCCAAGCTGTCTTCTTGTGCTATCTTCTCCCACTGCCATCTTCTTCCTTGCCGCCGGTTACCTGCTGTAAAAAAAAGCAGATCTTCTTCTGTGGCTGTCTTCTTCCCTTGTGTTGTCGCCCACTGTCTGGCATCTCTTATATAGCCATGGGGCATGGCCATCCGATGATGTCACCCGGAGAGCCCGCCCCTTGTGCATCTCTCCGCCAGCGGGAGAGACGGTGGCAGGAGAAGACGGCAGCAGGAGAGACAGCGGCGGGAGAAGATGGCAGTGGGAGAGACGGCAGCGGGAAAAGATGGTGACGGAAGAAGATGGCTCAGAGCTATTTTTTTAATAAAGGACTTGTCAAAAACCGGCTCTTGTTTTTTTACATTTCACTGCTTTTTGAGGTGAATGGGTAGGGGTACGACGTACCCGATACCCATTCACATGGGGGGGCGATCTGGGTGCCCCCTTTTTAAAGGGGGCTTCAAGATTCTGATAAGCCCCCCATCCGCAGACTCCAAAAACCACTGACCAGGGTTGTTGGGAAGAGGCGCTTGTCCCCATCAACATGGGGCAGAGCCCCCCCAAGCACCCATTCCCCCATGTTGAGCGCATGCGGCTTGGTATGGTTCAGGAGGGGGGCTCTTGCTCGTCTCCTCCCTTTTCTGACCTGCCGGGCTGCAGGCTCGGATAAGGGTTTGGTATGGATTTTGGAGGGGACCCCACACCTTTTTTGAAAAAAAATTGGCGTGAGGGTCCCCTCCGAATCCATACTAGACCCGATTTTATGAATGGTTGCAGGTCCTTAAATTTGTACTTGATATTTATGTTCAACCCCTTGAATTAATGCTGAAAGTCTGCACTTCAAATTCATTTGGATTGTTTTGTTTTAATGTTCTTCTGGTGGCATACAGAGCCAAAATTATGAAAATTGTGCCTGAGTCCAAATATATATGGACCTAACTGTATATGCGGCCCCAGGGAAAAAAGCCCAGTGCAGTGGGGCTGCATATATGTGTTACGTCGGTGGGAAGGGGTTAAAGTACATTTGGCATATTAGAAATATGTAATCTCCCACTGCTGATCTCTTTTTGAAAATACTGTTTACCTAACTGCATACGTGTGCCAGGTCAGTGACTCAAAGTATTGAAGCAAGAAGATGGGAATGACAGCAAGATAACTAGTAATATACTTGTAATATATATATTAAAAAGGCCTGGACCGTTTTGGGATGAAGCCTACGAGCCATTTTCTGAAATGCTGGGCAGCTTGTAGCTCCAGGGTTGTGTACCAAATCAAGGATGTTCCTCCCCTAGTAAGACATGGAAACTAGGATCAGAGAGGACTGCAGAGGAGTTTTTCATGGCTACTAAAGGTCTTGGTGCCTCTTAGGTAGGTATTTTAGTTACAAAAGTTTAAAATGGCTTGCAGGTCCACTTTAAACAAAGATGTCAACTTTTTCTAAAACAATATCGCTGCTAAATAATCAATATACGATACAATTGATTACAATGACATCCTGTAACCTAGGGGTTTTGTTGTTCTATTTATCTTTTCTTGGAGGGTGCATGTTGTACTGGCCCCAGCATCAAAAAGTATCCAGTGTACTGTATGTGTATGCGTGTGATGATATAACACGGAAGAGAATGATCATAGATATTTTTCCAAAACATAAAAGATTCCCACGTAGCTTAGCCCTCATGGAATAAGTGCTTTTTTTGTCCAGTCTACAATGTATAATATCCAGACATCACATATGCAAGCATAGTTTTATTATTAAGATGATTGCTGGCACCTAATTATGAAATATGAAAGGCATGAATGAAATCAAGGTGGAGCATTACTTTACAGGGCACACTGATAGTCAATGTCCTCATTTCACCCCGGAATGGACAGTGTGCCCCAGAAGAAGTTGCAGAATAGACCATGTGATTCTCATTAGAAGCTGGGAATGGTTACAGAATCCTATAGGAGTGGGAAGAACACAAGATCTGAGAGCAGCACAGTTCAGCTAATAAGAAAATCAACTCTGAGTTCACCTGGCGAATGAGATCTAATTATCAATGACAAGTTCAATTATACAACACTTTACAGATGCTGCCTGGCATTCTGCTCTGTTTGTTTTACATTCACAATATAAAGATGTGTATCTAAACTGTCTAAACAACATTTTTTTTACTCTTGCTAATAAATATCAAGTCTGTTTACCACATGGTTTTAAACCAGGAATATTTCTTTCTGGTAAATCTCTGTGTTGAATAATTCATTTGTTGTATGTATCCCTACAAATAGTACATGCAATTTTACACAGAGATTTATATAAATTGTTTCCGGCTGAGTTGCTGTCATCACCCAAGCTGACCATCTTCTCTAAGTTTATGTGCAAATTCACTTTCTAATGGTAGTGGTTAGATGTCTGCTTTAAGGGTCAGGTCTACTGCCTGAATAGAGCATCAGTGAGAAATGTATCTTTTACCACAAGTGCTTGGCAGTAGGCATTTTCAACCCATTGAAATCTGTGGGTGTCAAGGTGAGGTGGGCTGCCCTGGGACCTAGAAACTAAATCAAATTCAAATTGCTTCTGAATAGCAGTTAGCTGATTCTGAGTTGTTTCAGGCTGCTTTAAGTTGCTTTCATTGGATTGGGAAAGAAAACCTCAGGGGCAAACAAAAGCCAGCGTACATGAGGTTAAAAAAAGATACGTATATATATATATATATATCTATATATATATATATATATATATATAGATATATATATATATATATATCTATATATATATACACACACTATATTACCAAAATTATTGGGACTCCTGCCTTTACACACACATAAACTTTAATTCATCCCAAATATGTTCTATCTGGTTGATGTCTGCACTGCAGGTCAGTCAAGTTCCTCCACCCCAAACTCGTTCATCCATGTCTCTATGGACCTTGCAGTGGTGGGCCAAATCATTTAGTGGCGGGGGGGGGGTGATGGTGTGGGGTTGTTTTTCAGGGTTTGGGCTTGGCCCCTTAGTTCCAGTAAAGGGAACTCTTAAGGCGTCTGCATACCAAGACATTATGGACAATTTCATGCTCCCAACTGTGGGTACAGTTTGGGAATGGCCTCCTCTTCCTGTTTCAACATGACTGCGCACCAGTGCACAAAGCAAGGTCAATAAAGACCTATTAAACCCTACAGACTAATGCCCCGTACACATGATTGGACATTGATCGGACATTCCGACAACAAAATCCTAGGATTTTTTCTGACGGATGATGGCTCAAACTTGTTTTGTGTACACACGGTCGCACAAAGTTGTCGGAATTTCCGATCGCCAAGAACGCGGTGACGTACACTACGTACGACGAGACTAGAAAAGGCCAGTTCAGAACCAAGCGCGGCACCCTTTGGGCTCCTTTTGCTAATCTCATGTTAGCAAAAGTTTGGTGAGAGACGATTCGCGCTTTTTCAGACTCGCGGTTTTCAGATCGTTTTCTGCTGTTCGGTTTGTGCT
Source organism: Aquarana catesbeiana (assembly GCF_042186555.1). Taxonomy (NCBI): domain Eukaryota; kingdom Metazoa; phylum Chordata; class Amphibia; order Anura; family Ranidae; genus Aquarana; species Aquarana catesbeiana. The sequence continues at coordinate 276,461,367 of NC_133327.1, forward strand.
TGTGGGTTTGTATCTGGTCTTCAGTGCGTGCAGCGAGTACCATTGACTTGTCATTGTGTTCTTGTTTGTTCGTTACTGTTTTTCAGGTCGCTCTTCACAGGCCTTGCTGTTCTTCAGTGCGTTCTGTTACTTTGTTCTGAGCAGCCGACTGTTTTCTAGCCATGTTGCATATACGTACTCCTCGTAGAGTTCGTGCTGTGCGGGGGCTTGGTGTTGGGGTCCTGGCCTTGACACAAGTCCAGTCCATGAACAGGGTGGGGAGGAGTTCATGGACCAAGAATTGGTTGCTTCAGCGTGACCAGTTCTGTCATATGCCTTTGCTCCGTGAGATCCGTGAGAATAATCCTGATGATTTCAGGAACTTTCTCCGGATGACGGACCCCGTATTTCACTGTTTGTTGGCTTTGCTGACCCTTTATATTAGCAGGCAGGATACCTGCATGAGGCAAGCCAACACTCCGGAGCAGAGGCTCGTCACCACCCTGCGGTACTTGGCAACGGGGAGAAGCCTGCAGGACTTGAAGTTCTCGACAGGCATCTCCCCTCAGGCTCTGGGGATCATTATCCCTGAGACCTGTTCTGCCATCATCCAGGTCCTGCAGAAGGAGTATATTAAGATAAGATTTGTATCCTTTAATATCACATTTTATTGTATATAATGTTTGATAATATATTGTATTTCTTTCCTCATTCCCTAATTACCATGATTGTAATATGCTGTGAATGTCCCCTTTGTCCTCATGCATGCTGGATTTTTATGTAATTATTTTTGTTGTCCTTCATACATATTTGCCTTCATTTACCTCCCCAGCATGATCTACAGGCCCTATATTCACCTCATGTAGTCACTTAACAATGTATTTTATCAGCTCCATAGTAGTGTTTTACCCCAAACACCCCCTAAAATGTGTTGAAATGTGATTTGTGCTTTAAATTCAGGCAGAGTGCCAGAGGCTTTTTTTGGGGGGTCCCCAAATCATTTGGAACCCTCCCTCCCCCCAACTGCTAAGTCAGCTGATACCAATTCTCTATCTATCCTCAATCATCTATCTGCTGACTTTGCCAAACCCATACACACTATACCCATCTCTTTTGTGGTCAGATGTATGGATGAATTCCCCAAAGCATGTAGGGCCTGCCTGTATACTTTCAAATGGTACTGTTTCAAGTTTGGGTATCCTATTATTATCTTGGTAATAGCAGAATGTCCAAATGTGCTCAAATGTGTACAATGTGTATTTATATCTTTGTATTATGACACCTGTCCAGTGGGCTGCCAATAGTGTAACTAAGGAGGGGCTGACCAAAGTAATACACATTATTTATGCATTCATCTCTCAATGAAGTGGAAAGGGTTACCTGTCCAAGAGCCCCCCCCCTATAATGTTAGAAATGGCCCATGAGAGGGGGGGGGGAATATGATAGGTGTACCTTATATTTTGGTCTTTAAAAATTCCCATAAATAAATGTTATCTTTATGTTGGCCAAGAATGTTTGTGTCTAATCTGCTTTCCATGTTTATGTGCAAAAAGACTAATTTTTTTTTGTTTTCCTCCACAGTTTCCTTCCACGCCACAGGAATGGCAGACTGTGGCCTCCCACTTTGCCCAGTGGTGGGACTTTCCTAACTGCGGAGGGGCAATTGATGGGAAACACATCCACATCGTCCCACCACCCAACTCGGGGTCGTACTATTATAATTATAAGGGGTTCAATAGTATTGTGATGTTGGCGGTGGTGTCGGTTGCTTATGAGTTCCTGTATGTGGACGTGGGGACGAATAGCCGGATGTCCGATGGTGGAGTCATTGCCCAGATGGAGTTCTACAGGCGTCTCCAGAATGGCAGCTTGGACTTGCCACCTCCAGAAGACAATGTGGAAGGACTCCCATTCGTCTTCGTTGCGGAAGCCTTTGCGCTAGGGGACCATCTTATGCAGCCATTCACGATGAGGACCCTCACCCCGGACCAGAGGGTTTTTAATTACCGGCTGGCCAGAGCCAGAAGAGTGGTGGAGAACACGTTTGGAATCATGGCCAGCCGGTTCCGCCTATTTCTTACACCCATACATATGGCGGAGTATAAACTGAATCATATTATCCTGGTGTGCTGTGTTCTACACAACTTTTTACAGAAACATTCTGCCAACTATGCTAGCTCAGTTGGGCCTGAGGCTGGAATTCAAAATGAACCAACCTTGACGGCGCTTGAAAGTGGCCGTCCTGGCTTGCCCTCCCTGAGTGCCCGTGATGTCCGGCTAAGATACCTGGAATTCTTTGCGGGTAGGGGGGCTATAAATATGCCAGACACTGTGTGAAACCTTTATTAAATAAAAAAAAAATTAAGCAAATCTTTGGTGACATTTACTGCTTGTGTTTGTTTTAGCTGACCCTGACAGAAATGTGTTGAGTCCTGAAAATGGCATGATTGTGTAACCTTATACAAAGCACTGTTGGGTGTTATTTACTAAAGGCAAAGACACTTTGCACTCCAAGTGCACTTGAAACTGCACTTGGAGTGCAAAGTGGATTTGCCCTTAGGAAATAACACCCATTGTCACAGAAAGCAGCAATTAGAGCACCCCAAAAGTGTTGTAGCGTTGAGACAATATTCCACACATTCTTGATTAAGAATCTTTTTAATACCTGCACAATCACATGTGCATTTAGAAAAGGTTTTTAAAACAAACCAACATGTTTGTTATATAACAATTTTTGGGGTCACATTAGAAAAAGTAGAAATGTCAATTTAAGATAAAACAGGCATGTTTAAAACCCACAAGAAAGACACAAATCTTGAACTTACAAAGTTCACATTTGGTAGAACTTGAAGGCAATATCAGACATGAGTATTTAGAAACTGTGTTTGATATTGCGTTCAGATGGGGTGAAGTCACCCCCGGAAAAGCCAAATTTTGAAGATGCACACAAATAGCCGAATGTCAACATGTGCTAGCTGCCATCATGGGGGATCAAGGGACGTGTTTTGGGGGAGCAACCCCTTCCTCACAGCTACTTTATTATTGAGGAAGAGGTTGCACCCCCAAAACGCGTCCATTGATCTCCCGTGATGGCAGATAGCACATGTTGACACACTGTGTGCATCCTCAAAATTTGGCTTTTCTCCAATTAGACAAAAAATGTTAAAATTGTAGCACACCATAAAACAAAGGGATTTGGAGGGGTTTTAAACTCTCCCCAAAACATCAATGATGTTCTTATTTTTTTGAAGAACATCATTGATGTTTTTCTTGATGTTTTCCAAGTCCCTATTACACCCCATGATCTCCCCAATCAAGATCTGTGCACTTTCCGAGGTGAAAGGATCTGGATCCACAAAAAACCATGTATTATAAATATGCCGGCATCCATCTCTTACCTGAGCCTGTGGTCGCAGACACTCACCTGTTGTGGTGCCAATTTCCACCACGTCTTCCTCCTCCTGCTCTTCTTGTCTTGGTTGGATTTCCCCTTCTTCCAGAGGTGGGGGGTCTCTGGTCTCCTCGGATGAGGGGTGTCCTCCGAGTCTTTTCTCCCCATGTAAAAAAAAAAATGGTATACTTAGCACACAGATACTTGAGGGAAGACCTATAAATATGAAACATTGCTTGGAAGTGTGGTACAATTGTCTGTTTTGGCAGAGTTCAAAGATGTTGAATTTTTAGTGTCCTTTGTCAAGCTTCAATACTTTACCTGTTTTGTCCAAGCTTCACAGATGGAGACACCCCTATAGTATCCACTGGAGCACCTGTGTGGGCCCCCTAATAAAAAGGGTGTTCTTATGTCCCACACTAGTGCTCCAGCGTCCAGATGTGAAAACTGCTGCTGAGTATCCTCTCCTTACACAGAATCGAGTTTGCATTTCATTCTAGTTACAAGCCCATCTACACAACCAAATTATTTGCAGACAAGTAGGCCCTAAAAAATGTGGTCAAATGCATACGGCCAAAACAATGGTGTTTTATAGGCCGAAAGAAAAATGTTTGATACGAACGAATAATGTGCCCATGAACATGAAAGTTGACATTTTAAACTGGATAACAGTTAAGAAAAGCACATGGAGCTGCACGAACGTAATAAACACAAAAAGAATAGGAACACAGCACAACTACTTACTTTTTTGCAGCACTCTCCGGATCTTTCGGTACTGCTCGTGCTCTCTTAATTTTAGGTCCGACCACCGCTTCCTGAGCTGATCTTTCGATCGTCGTACCCCGAAATTCCGGTGCACACTTTTGACCACTTTCGCCATTATCTTGGCCTTTCTGACATTGGGGTTGGGGTAAGGTCCATACGTCCCGTCATAGTCGGCCTTCAGGATGTCGACCGTCTCCAACATCTCCCCAAAGGACATATTTGAGGCCTTAAATTGTCTACTTCTGGATCCAGACGTTTCTGGCTCCGGGCTTACCTCCCCCTCTTCCTCGTTGCTATAATTAGCATGCACCTGCTGTGTCTCCGCCATGTGCTCTTCCCCCACTGCGCCAAACGAAAAGGGGCGGGAAATAGACTAGAAAGAACGTCAGGGGTGGGTGGAGTTACACGCATGCTCAGTGTGTATAAAGCGTAACACGCATGCGTAGTACGTACGATCTGTGAGTTGAGGAAGGAGTATCGGAGGCGCCAATCGTGATAACGAAGGCAAGATCTAAACTTGGGCCTATACTGCTTCTAGATTGAGGCCTATATTGTAACAAGATTAGGAGAGTTTTGCCTGACATTAGGGTTTGTCTCGTGTTGTGTTTTGTAGATAAAATGGATGGCTTCAATGACCACAACTTCCTCCCCCTGTTCATAGATAAGTACAGGGAGCTGCCCTGTCTGTGGCAGGTGAAACATCCACATTACAATCATAAACAAAGGAGGCAGACAGCGCTGGAGAAACTGCTGGAGTTGGTGAAGCCGGTGGTCCCCACGGCAACCATCCCCTATTTAAAAGCCAAAATTGGTGGCCTGAGGAGCACTTATCTTAAGGAGCGCAAGAAGGTCACGGATTCCAAGAGAACTGGAGCTGCAGCAGATGACATTTATGTCCCCAGACTGTGGTACTATGAGAGACTGCGATTTCTGTCAGACCAGACTGGAGTCAGGGAATCCCTCTCCACTCTTCCTTCCACTCTTCCTTCCACCCCAGCTGAGGCTTCCGATGTCCAACCTGGGACTTCCAGCCAGGAAGAAGTGGAGGAGCCCAGATGGAGTCAGGTATAGCATTCTTCTACAGATTTCTGGTCAATAAATAAATGATGTTTACTAGATGTTATTATTGATCACTAATTGCTGATTTAAGAAAGTGTTTTACATATCAATAGACAGTAGTGGGCAAAAATAATTGGGACAAGAATGAAAAATGCTGGGCTCAGAATGATAGTCTGTTATATTTGTTAACATTCAATTTGCAACAGTCATGAGCTGAAAATTGTGTGTGATTGGTGAATCAAAAACTCAAACTATGTCCCTTTTTTATACACAGGAAGACCTCAGCCAGGACGAAACTGTGGAATGTGGCACACAAGAGGAGGCTGTGGAATGTGGCAGCCAGGAGGAGGTGGGGGTTAGTGGCAGCCAAGAGGAGGCGGGGCTAAGTGGCAGCCAGGAGAAGCCTGGGACCAGTAGGAGCCTGACCGAATCACAGGTTCCTCCCCTCCGCCTTCCATACAAAAGACCCAGGAAGGGGAGTCACGTTCAGGATTCAGTGCTCAGGCTCATTCAGGAGGCTTCTGCATCCCTCAGAGCCTTACCCACTCCTGAAGAGGCCTTTGCCTGCATGGCTGCCACCAAACTGAAGGGCATGCAGGAGGGTCAACGCCTCACGTGTGAGAAACTTATTTATAAAGTCCTAACTAAGGGGGTGAGTGGCGAAATCACACCCAAGACCGACGTGATTGAGTTGGACCATCCTCCTCCTCCTCCTCCTGCCACAACTCCACCACCAGAGCCACAGCATGGAAGGAAGCGTGGAAGGAAGACCAGAGAGTGATGGCCTGGGTTCAGTCTGGTCTGACAAAAGATGCAGCCTCTTGTAGTACCACAGCCTGGGGACACAGATGTCATCTGCTGCTTTCTGGATCTCTGGGACTTCTGGACCAGACTGCACTCCCTTAGATATGGACTCCTCAGGCCACCAATTTTGCAGTAAAATGTTTGATATGTGCCCTGGGGGCCAAAGGCTTCACCAATTTCAGCTGTTTCTCCAGTGTTGCCTCCCTCTTTGTTTGGTTGTGAGCCCTTAATAAAGGAATTTTTGGTTCAATTATACTCGCCTATGTGTGTTTTCCTTCAAAAAAAACAGTTTGTTGGTGAGGATTCAGGTACATTTCAAAATACAATGTGAAATTAACAAAAGACACCAACACTAAACAATCTCATTGAGATTAAATAATACAAGATAATAATGGTGTTGTGGTAACTTGACACACAAAACACACACAAAAATATTCTGGAGTAAAAAGCAAAAAAAAGTAAAAAAAAAAAAACAGCCTTGAAAAAAATTTTTTAACAATTAAAAACAACCAAAAAAAAAAATTGGTCAGATGTGACAAACCAAAATATATTGAGGGAATCCCGATAAATACCGTAATAAAGAAAGAAGTTTGTGAAAAGTCTGTGTGAATATGAGCAGCAAAACTACTTCATTCTTCTCACATTATAAAGAAGAAGAGAGTGCGCTGTATTAAACCATTTTTTACATTGCAGCGTGACGAAAGTGCTGTATTCATTGCGAACGCTAATTTTACCAGACCGAGCTGTTCCGTCTCGGAATTTCTTCTGAGCATGCGTGGCACTTTGTGCGTCGGAACTGGCCACACACGGTCGGAATTGACGCGATCGGATTTTGTTGTCGGAAAAATTTATAGCCTGCTCTCAAACTTTGTGTGTCGGAAAATCTGATGGAAAATGTCCGATGGAGCCCACACACGGTCGGAATGTCCGACAACACGCTCCAATCGGACATTTTCCATCGGAAAATCCGACTGTGTGTACGGGGCATAAGACTGGGAAGCCATTAAAGTTCATGTGTGTGTAAAGGCAGGTGTCCCAACCCAATACTTTTGGTAATATAGTGTATATAGATACATATTGGTCACAACAAAACATAAAATACATGTGTACAATATGTACATTGTCTCTACGTTATGTCTAGAATAAAATATATTTGATTCATAGTTAGCTTATAAAAGTTGGTGTTTTGTTATATAGTTCTCTGTTTAAAGGATCCAAGTGATTAAATCCATACCACCCAGTTTCTAAAGCTCACTGGCAATAAGTACAGTCTGCACATTGCTGGCCTAACTGTAAATTAGTGTGATTCAGTCCTTCCACAGGTAGGCAAACATTTCCCAAAGAAAGACTTCTGCTTCTGCTATGACTTGCACTCAACCTGCTGTTATCCTTGCATGGCATTGACAAATGCTCATGGGTGGCACTTCAGTTTAATAGAAAAGTGAAGGATTCACTCCATACACACACACATGTTCCAAAGAGTTATAACTAGAACCTACAACTGCCTTAAGCATTCAATGTTGCATAGCAGAATTTTGATGGGACCCTCCGATGATTTCCCTACTGTAATTAATCATAACATAAAGTATGAATAAATCAAGGACAAGAACAGGAGAGCTGTCAGCATGGTCAGTGCATGGGCACCAGGGCAGGCAAAGAACATGTCACATTCAGTTTTCAGCAAACCTCCATTCTTTTTCAGCATTTACATCTTAGGGCCTCAATGTAAATTCTAAGACCTCCAACTCCTTCCACCAACATAGCAAGCAAGTGCTGAAATAGATGGCGTAGTGGTCAGTAAAAGACTGTGTTAGACTTACAGGGTTAATTTCAGTGCTGGTCAGGATGACTAGAAGCTCTGAGGGCAATACATAAAAAATACTAGGTAGGGGTGCTGAAATTAATCGTTGCATCGCGATTCGGGTGTCCCCGATGCGGCATCGATGCATAAGGACCGGAAAATCGATGTCCGGTGACGTCATTACTAGCCCCGCCCCTCCCGGGAAAGCGCTCTAAGCGTATTTTTAAAATGACTTTTTTTTAATGAATGTTGTATGACAATAGATGTTGTGCCCCCGCTGTATGTGCTTTTTAAAAAACAATGTCCCTTTATACCGAATTTCGCCGTAGTAGTACGATCATGTGACTCCCGGCCCGTCCTGCCCCTCTCCGCTCTCCTCTTCCGTCTCCTGAGTCCTGACGTCAGCGGGGATTTCTCAGTCCCGCCCGCCTCTCTTCTGATACGATAACTATAGTCAGCGGGCGGGACTGAGAATTCCCCGCTGACGTCAGGACTCAGGAGACACGTGAGAGGAGAGCGGAGAGGAGAGAGGAGAGCGGAGAGGGGCGGGACGAGCCGGGAGTCACATGATCGTACTACTACGGCGAAATTCGGTATGAGGTGGCATTGTTTTTTAAAAGCACATACAGCGGGGGCACAGCATCTATTGTAATATAACATTAATTAAAAGAAAGTAATTGTGGGGGGTTAGTGATGGCTGCATTTAATGGGCACAGTTGGCTGCGTTTGGGCACAGGTGGCTGCGTTTCGGCACAGGTGGCTGCGTTTCGGCACAGGTGGCTGCGTTTGACGGGCACAGGTGGCTGCGTTTGGGCACAGGTGGCTGCGTTTGGGCACAGGTGGCTGCGTTTGACGGTCACAAGTGGCTGCGTTTGGGCACAGGTGGCTGCGTTTGGGCACAGGTGGCTGCGTTTGATGGGCACAGGTGGCTGCATTTGACGGGCACAGGTGGCTGCGTTTGGGCACAGGTGGCTGCGTTTGGGCCGCACAAGTGGCTGCGTTTGATGGGCACAGATGGCTGCGTTTGACAGGCACAGTGGCTGCGATTGACGGGCACAGTGGCTGCATTTGATGGGCACAGTAAGGCTGCATTTGATGGGGGAGGTTCAGTATTTTTCAGTTTGTTTGCGCCCCCCCAAAAAATATTCAGCACCAGCTGCCACTGGTCCAGCACAGAGACAGTACAGGGAACTTCACAGGGCTGTTTGTCATCTGTGGATTCTATCCCTTCTGACCTCCAAGCAGCCGTGTGTGTGTGAATCTCTGTACCCTGTAGTGCACCGGATTAGTGCACTTTTTAGGGAGTGAGGTTATTTTTAATTCAAAGCAGAGTTCCAGTCAATTTTTTGTTTATTAGAAGTCAGCAGCTACAAAAAAAGTGCATCTTCTAACTTTTAATAAAAAGACACTCACCTGTCCCACAATCCAGCGACGTGGCCACCCAAACCCTCCATTCTCTCCCCCGCCTGTCCACAGCGCTGGCAATACTACTGTGGGCATGCGGCTGTGACAGCTTGCAGCTTCACAGCCGGGTGCGCATGTCTCACTGCGCTGTCCTGCATAGATGGGCAATCTTTTGGGAACTGTGATGTGTCCCAGAAGATTGCAGGGTGGAAGGGCCGCCTAGGCGGCCCAAGCAGAAGTGGGAGCTCGTCAGTAATCGTGATGCATCGTGATGCATTGCGGAATTGAATCGAATCATTGACCAGATAATCGTAATCGAATCGAATCGTGAGACCAGTGAAGATGCGCACCCCTACTACTAGGACAGGTAAACAAATGTTCCTTACTACAAAACCTGAAAAGGAGATCTGTGACTAGCAACAATTCTGAAGTCTCCTACTGTACATCTGATGTCAATTCCTCTTGACTGGAAAAGTAACAGAAGGGAAAAGTGTCAGTGTCAACTGGATTCTCTACAATCTTTATAAATACAGTGATACAGCAGGTAAACTAAGTATTGAACAGGTCACCATTTTGCTAGGTAAATACAGTAAATTGCTAAAGGTGCTATTGACATGAAATTGTCATCACATGTCGGTAACAACCCATGCAATCCAAACATATAAAGAAACCAAAACAAATAAGTTCAGAAATTAAGTTATGTATAATAAAATGGAATGACACAGTGAAAAAGTATTACACACATGAAGAAAAGGAGGTGCAAAAAGGCATGGAAAGCCAAGACACCAGCTGAAGTCTATCAGTAATTAAAAACCAACCCTGCCCCTTGTCAGTGCAAATTAATATCAGCTGATTCAGTCTTAACTGATGGCCTATAAAATGATGTCTTATTGCCAAGGTGTCACACAAGAAACATCTTATGATGGGTAAAAGCAAAGAGCTTTCTCAAAACCTTCACAACCTTATTGTTGCAAAACATACTGATGGCATCAGTTAAAGAAGGTTTTCTAAACTTCTGAATGTTCCAGTGAGCACTGTTGGGGCCATAATCCAGAAGTTATAAGAACATAATTTCACCATAAACTGGCCATGACCAGGTGATCCTTGCAAGATTTCTGACAGCCGAGAGAAAAGAATTATCAGAAGAGTTGTCCAAGAGTCAAGGACCACTTGTGGAGAGCTTCAGAAAGACCTGAAATTAGTGGGTACAATTGTTTCAAAGAAAACAACAAGTAATGCACTCAACCACCATGGCTAGTATGCACGCTCATCACGTAAGACATTGCTGAAGAAAAGGCATGTTAAAGCTTATTTAAAGTTTGCTGCACAACATGTAGACAAGCCTGTGAAATACTGGGAGAATATAGTCTGGTCAGATGAGACCAAAATTGAATTCTTTGGATGCCATAATACACACCATGTTTGGAGGTCAAATGGCACTGCGCATCACCCCAAAAACTCCATACCAACAGTGAAGTTTGGAGATAGGAACATCATGGCGTGGGGCTGTTTTTCAACATACGGTACTGGCAAACTTCATGTCATTGAAGGAATGATGAATGAAAAAAATGTACCATGACATTCTTGATTAAAATCTGCTGCTATCTACCAGGATAATGAAGGTGAAACGAGGGCGGACATTTCAGCAAGACAATGATCCCAAACACAAAGCCAAGGAAACTCTCAGTTGGTTTCAATGAAAGAAAATAAAACTGCTAGAATGGCCCAGCCAATCACCTGACTTGAATCCAATAGAAAATCTATGGAAAGAACCAAAGATCAGAGTTCATAGAAGAGGCCCATGGAACCTTCAAGATTTGAAGACTGTATGGAAGAATGGGCCAAAATCACACCTGAGAAATGCATGCGATCAGTTGTATCAGTCTATACAAGTGGCGTCTTGAAGCTGTCATTACCAACAAAGGATTTTGTACGATGTATTAAATACATTTGAGTTAGTGTGTTCAATACCTTTTTCCTCTGTCATACTATTTTATCACACATAACTTCATTTCTGAACTTATTTGTTTTGGTATCTTTGTATGTTTGGATTGCACGAGTTGTTACCGACATGTGATGAAAATTTCATGTCAATAGCACCTTTAGCAATGTACTGTATTTACCTAGAAAAATGGTGACCTGTTCAATACTTATTTTAGCCGCTGTATGTATTATCTTCATATGCGCACAGATTTTCTAGGTTTAAAATGCCTTTACAATGGGCCCCTTCCACCACCAGGCTCCAAAGCAGCTAAGTGGGCTGTCATGGCTATTGTTAGGCCACTGATCTTCACCCTCTTGCACTTTAGAAACAGCCCAATAATTGTAAGCCAGTGTCAAAACCGGTTCTTGCTTTTATTCATCCATCTGTGGCAGTCCCCACGCTTTCCACAGCTAAGCTGACATTTGACTGCAGTCTCTGTCCAATGGTGATCATTCATTTTGCTGTGAAGAACGGGGATTTTCCAACATGACCTGTATGACTGATGAGCAGAATTCCTAAGTTGCTGCACAAGACCAGATCATACAGCAATACTGTAATTTACTATGGTAACATAATAACAAAAAAAGTAAAATGATTAAAAACATAAATGTAATCACTGAAATGATGTACTGCATCTACTGTATCTAACTACCCATCCATCTATTTCACCTTTAGTTGTATTTTTGTGTAATTATTCTCTTTTTGTTAGATTATGAAGGGAATTGGAATATTTCTCTGTAGGCTTTGTATTTCTTTATTATAATAACACATTGTTGTTGTTTGATCCCCATGGTCTGCAGCAATTTAAAGACACGATGTTCTCGTCTGTGTATGCGCATTGTTCAGAGCTTCCTGTGTTTGCACAGCCAGCAGTGGTCCTTGTCCTTTGTGAAGAACAGCCATACTCTTTTACAGCATTTATCCCCACATGTTTGAAAATCTGTAGAAGCAATAACTGCCACACACTGACGTGCTCATTATCACTTAGTTGTTATCCCCTACGCTGCCAGTCATTGCAAGCAATGCTCAAACCCATCATATCACTTGCAAAATATCTGGCTGTAAAAACATGGCTCCAACTACTCGGTGCCCCTAGCTGTCTCATTATTTTGTGATCATTTGCAATCCTAACCAATGCAGATGTGTTTTAATGACCAATCTCCCAGTTATCTGAGAAGCCTTACTTTATTTAGAGGGTCCTATAAATGGCTGATTTTTTTTTTAGCCAAAATTGTTTTTCAGTACTATGTCTGCTTAACTTATCCTGTCTGTTTTCGCCATATATCTCTCCCCTGCATTCCTTTTTCTTTCCAGTGTTGAGAGATTTAATAACTAGACTAGATGTATTTATGAAAAAGGAGAAAATGTTAAATATTCCGCTACATTTTATATTAAAAAGTAACTTCATTCATCTATTAAATATTGGAAAAAAAAAATCGCCTTATGAAAACACTTTATAAAAGCTGTTTTTTTTGTGTTTAACAGAAAACATTTTCATTCCTTAGGGTCCACTCTTAGTATACTGCACCTCGCCAGCTCCGTCTGTCTACATCCAGAGCATTTCTCTAACTAGGGGTCATAGGGTCACCTCCTGGAACTCCTCCAACAATAAACTTAGAAGTCTAGGAGAAGAAGTAGTCCACCGACAAAGGTGATTTGAAATATAGACCTTCAGAAAATCAATTATGTAACTCATATTTTTTGATGCACTTTTATCTCATCTCTGGCCTGTTCACAAATTTCACCTTGCTTCCAATCCTTTTCCTTCTGCCTCTGATGTCATGAAATAACGTGTTTCATGAAAGTGGGGATTTCATGAGACGGACACAATAATATACAGTGCAACCTGGTATTTCTCACAGTGCTCATTAAAAGAAAACTAACATAGGCAAAGTAATACACCTATGTTGTAACAATAAACACAGCTATCTAGGCACAATCAATAAAATTGTCAAATATTCTACATAAGGGCACTTTTAAAAGCAATCTGTCATACATAATATACCCATGTAACAAGCTTCAGATGGTAGCTACCATTTTACGTTTTATGGTTATAAAGTGGAAAATGATCAATTTTTCAACCAGACACTGAATTTGACGGAATACCGAATTTATAAAGAACATTCACTTCATGCATTTTTGTGTGTTTGCCTGATCGAGTCACCTTCATCAATGTCTGCCCCTAATCAGCATTTCCCATTTTTAAAGAAATCACGGTCTTAATAACATAGTTACATAGTTACATAGTAGGTGAGGTTGAAAAAAGACACAAATCCATCAAGTCCAACCTATGTGTGTGATTATATGTCAGTATTACATTGTATAACCCTGTATGTTGTGGTCGTTCAGGTGCTTATTTAATAGTTTCTTGAAACTATCGATGTCGCCCGCTGATATCACCGCCTGTGGAAGGGAATTCCACATCCTTGCCGCTCTTACAGTAAAGAACCCTCTACGTGGTTTAAGGTTAAACCTCTTTTATTCTAATTTTAATGAGTGGCCACGAGTCTTGTTAAACTCCCTTCTGTGAAAAAGTTTTATCCCTATTGTGGGGTCACAGTACGGTATTTGTAAATTGAAATCATATCCCCTCTCAAGCGTCACTTCTCCAGAGAGAATAAGTTCAGTGCTCGCAAACTTTCCTCATAACTAATATCCTCCAGACCCTTTATTAGTTTTGTTGCCCTTCTTTGTACTCGCTCCATTTCCAGCACATCCTTCCTGAGGACTGGTGCCCAGAACTGGACAGCATACTCTAGGTGCGGCTGGACCAGAGTCTTGTAGAGCGGGAGAATTATCATTTTATCTCCGGAATTAATCCCCTTTTTAATGCATGCCAATATTCTGTTTGCTTTGTTACTTGTAATTTAACCATTTGCCAAATCCAGTCACTTCTAAATATTCACAATTTTCATATGCACTCATTTTAGCAGTGATTCACTACAGATTTTTATGGAGACCTATCATGTTTAATCTTGATTACTCAACACATTCATCCTAAATTCCCTGTTTATATTTATCCTGTTCAACTGCCACAGTTTTACATTATAAATAATGCAGTATTAATCTATAGGAAGAGTGACAGTAATTTATTTAACCCAGTCACAGGTTTGTGCCTGGAGTGAACTTAGTTTTCCTTTTTTTTTTTTTTTTTTTAAATAAATCTGACCCTTTCACTTTTGGGGTACCTACTAGTTCCAAAGTAGTGAATGCAGTTGTGATGAATCAGAATCTATTGATAGACTCTCAATTCACTATACATCTATAATTATATCAATATGTACATTTTAAAATTTTGCCCTGAATGGGCAAGGTGACAATTTATCTCTAAATGTGCAGGGAGGATGTAACAACACTTCAGTCAGTAGACTAGCTAGGCTAAGCCTAAATTAGACCATCATTTCACAATTCAAGCAAGGTGAAAGGCCCAAACCTAGCATTCAATTAAGTGAAATTTAAGTTAAAGCAGACTGATACTTAACTATGCTAAACTATGCTACACGGACAAACCACACAATTTATACTTACAGTTACAAATGGAGTCTTCTGGACACTCTCTGTCTTCTTATATCTCCTAAAGTGACTGTAAAGTCTTGTTTTTTTTTATAAAAATAACAAACATGTTATGCTCACCTACTCTGTGCAGTGGATTTGCACAAGGCAGCCTGGATCCTCCTCTTCTCGGGTCCCTCTCCGGTGCTCCTGGCCCCTCCCTCCTGTTGAGTGCCCCCCACAGCAAGCAGCTTGCTATGGAGGCACCCGAGCTGAGTCGCAGATCCCTGTGTCCAAAATCTTCTGCCTTTACAACCACTTTAGGCTGGCCATACATGGTATTTATCTTAGCCTGAAGGCCCTCCAGTGGTTTGTTTGCCAAAGGTATCCATTGAGCCATATATATATGCAGGCACAAGTGTTTGCCATGGTGGAACAACAGCCATGGATTTCATGGTGTATAAAGTTTTGCATGGTATAATAATTGACATAAATTAATGTTGATATGTACAGCTTTAAATTGGTTGATATTATTGTTGATAAGGTTACCCTATGTATTACATTGCAGTTATTTTTTGCACTGATCATCTACATGCATGAGTGCCCTCCATTAAATTGGTTGATATTATATAGAGATTTACTGTGCCAACAGATATGGAAGCATTCCAAGTACCAACGTCCTAAAATCTATATTGAAATATTTATATTGGAGGCTGCGTGGACTTTATTGGTACTTCCATGGATAGCAACACACATTTTATAAAAAACATACTTTTATTACAAACATTTTATAAAACATACACATATAAATGTATGCTGTCTTACAGGCACTAAAATTGCTCTCTCTTAATTGGATAAATGCATAGTGATATCAACAACTAGATGGTACAGCCTATCACATGAACCTTATCAATTTCTTTTCAACATGTTTCACCTTTTTTTCTCTGTCTCTTTAGAAGTAATGATTTAGAAGGCACACATATCTATAGAAAGACAATGAAAATTATAATACAATTATACAATATATTAAAAAAGCTAGACATCATTGAGATCCAATCTGAAGAGATACATAAGACTAACCAAGAGGGTACACAGCTAGAAGAGTGCCGCAGGCACACATCTCTCCGGCGGGTATGGGAGCAATAAAAAGAAGAGCGTATTCAGGTATCCATTGAGTCATATATATGCAGGCACAAGTGTTTGCCATGGTGGAACAACACTCCTTCAAGATTCAAGATTCCTTCTGACCCTGTTGGCATAGGAACTGGCCCACAAAGGACTTTTAGTAAATACAACTCTGTATTTGAAATTATAGAGTTGAATTACATTTTTTTCAATATCAGCTCATCTAAACTGGTCGCTGTAGCATTCTACTGGTTCAGTTAGGACAATTTTTGTAGATTATGCTTTCTTTGATCCTAGCTTTTAAGGACTGTTCCAAATCAATGGTTAAATGTGGAACTCGCGCCCCCTTCCTGTAAAAGTTTGCTGTGTGAACACATTAGATTGGAACTAAGCAGCTTCATGGAAAAAAAGGCCGCATGATCCACTCAGTCATTACTATGCTGTATGAAAACAGGGAGATAAATGATGTATGGTTTGACACACTACCTACTCAGGGCTAGAAAGCCGTCTAGATAAGGACAAATAAAAATTATTTATTATTATGGAGGGTTTTAAGTAGACAAAAGGGATGAACAATAATTACTTTCACCTAAAAAAACTCCCTTAGAGTATTAATGTGCATTCAGTGTACTGCCAAGATCAAGTTTTCTCTTAGAAAAAGAAGGAAAAAAATAAAAAGTCCCGTAACATTATTCAACTGACAAGCTTCTGACTATTTCTGTCTATTGAATAGCTCATGCACACCTAATTTATAAATGCAGTAAACAAAGACTTGGAAGTGCAAAAGAGAGAGGACAATGGGTTATGACCAGTATACTCATGAACAGAACGAATGTATGATATGGTGGAACCTTTACCTATAAAAACAAAAAAACAAAAAACAAAAGTTATAATACTATACTAGCTGAAAACACGTTCTGCATAGTACAAATCCCTTTGCTCCATTGAATCAATAGTAAGAAAAGACATCTTCCTTATAGCTTCCTAAAGTCTTTGGTAACAGGATGCCCACGTTCTATAATGCACAAGGATGGGGCTTCAGTTATCAAAGATTCTTAAGAACTGTTTGTGTTGGCCAATACAACCAATAAAATGATGTGTTTCATCTTTCCTGTGCAAGTTATAGAATACTTTGAGTAGTGCATACAAATGATAAGTATAATAGGGTTTTTTATCGTGAGCTGAGGGTTGATGCTGATACGATAAAAGGCTGAACTAAGTACAGAGCTAACACACGATGCCTACACAAAGCAATCAGCATGCAAAGCGCCACATTGTCAGATACAGTAAATAAATCTAATAAGGAAAATATAGGGTTTACTGCCATCTGGGAATATCAATGAGGGACTCTGTGCAATCACAGTAATACAAACATAATGGTAAATACAAACAGCAGCTGTGCCAGAAATCAAAGGAAAACAGCATGAAAAAATGAATGCATTTCTTTCGCTGGCAGTATTTAAGGATATAGAAAGCCAATAACAATGTCAGGTTTTTCAATGATATGCTAGACTGATGAACAAGTATGAATTCTGATTTCATCAGTGTACAGAATCATATCTAATCAAAGCATGCATCTGATTTGTGTATTTACTGCAGTTTCCCTATTTCAGTAAACATGGTATACTACTGAATATAAGGTAACTCCATATTTCCTAATAATTAAAAAATGGGGGGTCAGTGGGAAGAAAGGGAATAAATCACAGTCACCTCTGTTCCCAATCCCTCACTGCTCTGGCTGTAGTATAGTCTACTGCTAGGACTTTTTATTTTATTATATCTTTTCATGTGACAACACTGAAGAAATTACACTTTGCTACAATGTAAAGTAGTCAGTGTACAGCTTGTAGAACAGTGTAAATTTCCTGTCCCCTCAAAATAACTCAACACACAGCCATTAATGTCTAAACTGCTGGCAACAAAAGTGAGTACACCCCTAAGTGAAGATGTCCAAATTGGGCCCAATTATCCATTTTCCCTCCCCGGTGTCATGTGACTTGTTAGTGTTACAAGGTCTCAGGTGTGAATGGGGAGCAGGTGTGTTAAATTTGATGTTATCGCTCTCACTCTCTCATACTGGTCACTGGAGGTTCAACATGGCACCTCATGGCATAGAACTCTCTGAGGATCTGAAAAAAAAATAATTGTTGCTCTACATAAAGATGGCTTAGGCTATAAGAAGATTGCCAAAACCCTGAAACTGAGCTGCATCACGGTGGCCAAGACCATACAGAGGTTTAACAGGACAGGTTCCACTCAGAACAGGCCTTGCCATGGTCAACCAAAGAAGTTGAGTGCACGTGCTCAGTGTCATATCCAGAGGTTGTCTTTGGGAAATAGACGTATAAGTACTGCCAGCATTGCTGCAGAGGTTGAAGGGGTGGGGGGTCAGCCTGTCAGTGCTCAGACCATACTCCGCACACTGCATCAAATTGGTCTGCATGGCTGTCATCCCAGAAGGAAGCCTCTTCTAAAGATGATGCACAAGAAAGCCCGCAAACAGTTTGCTGAAGACAAGCAGACTAAGGACATGGATTACTGGAACCAACCTCTGCAGCAATGCTGGCAGCACACATATGTCTATTTCCCAAAGACAACCTCTGGATAAGACGCTGAGCGCGTGCACTCAACTTCTTTGGTCGACCATGGCGAGGCCTGCTCTAAACCGCTATATGGTCTTGGCCACCATGTTGCAGCTCAGTTTCAGGGTCTTGGCAATCTTCTTATAGCCTAGGCCATCTTTATGGAGAGCAACAATTCTTTTTTTCAGATCCTCAGAGAGTTCTTTGCCATGAGGTGCCATGTTGAACTTCCAGTGACCAGTATGAGAGAGTGAGAGCGATAACATCAAATTTAACACACCTGCTCCCCAATCACACCTGAGACCTTGTAACACTAATGAGTCACATGAGGGAAAATGGCTAATTGAGCCCAATTTGGACATTTTCACTTAGGGGTGTTCTCATTTTTGTGGCCAGTGGTTTAGACATTAATGGCTGTGTGTTGAGTTATTTTGAGGGGACAGAAAATTTACACTGTTATACAAGCTGTGCACTCACTATTTTACATTGTAGAAAAGTGTAATTTCTTCACTGTTGTCACATAAAAAGATATAATAAAATATTTACAAAAATGTGAGGGGTGTCCTCACTTTTGTGAGATACTGTAAATCAGCACACCAGTGTGCAAACTGATAAATCAATGTTCTGTGTTTGCATAAATGGCTACCTATAACCTCTAAAAATTATAACATGTGTATATGCACTGCTAACTTAGTACTGTTAATACTGTTTGAGTGGTAAAAACACAGTTGAAAACATTTTTTGCATAGTTGCTTTCTTATGCCCCGTACACATGGTCGGACATTGATCGGACATTCCGACAACAAAATCCATGGATTTTTTCAGACGGATGTTGGCTCAAACTTGACTTGCATACACACGGTCACACAAAGTTGGTTGGAAATTGCGAACGTCAAGAACGCGGTGACATACAACACGTACGACGAGCCGAGAAAAAAGAAGTTCAATAGCCAGTGCGGCTCTTCTGCTTGATTCCAAGCATGCGTGGAACTTTGTGCATTGGAATTATGTACACACGATCGGAATTTATACAAACGGATTTTGTTGTCGGAAAATTTGAGATCCAGATCTCAAATTTTGTGCGACGGAAATTCCGATGGAAAATGTCCGATGGAGACTACACACGGTCTGAATTTCCGACAAAAGGCCCCCATCGAACATTTTCATCGGAAAATCCGACCGTGTGCATGGGGCATTACAGTGACACTGTCAGTTCTCTGAGGACTGTGCTCTTTTTTAGAATTTGCTATAATGTTAGGGAACAGGATGCCCAAGTTCTATAATACATACTGTAGTTATGGACAAGTCACATACTTTTTGTACTTTTTGCTGTGTTTGCATTATCAAGAATCCTTGAGACCCATCCATGTTGGCCAATGCAATCAAGAAAATTATGTATTTGATCCTTTTTGTTTCAAAACTTATTAGTACAGAGATGTGAGAATTATAATGAGGAGTTTATCATGGTCTGAGGGTTACTCAAAGGAGCCTATGTGTATATGTATGTGTATAACAAATTTGATGTGTGGATGTCTTCAGAATTTGCACAGACTCAACAGACAATCACCATATTGTTTGTAATGTGATAATCTACTATGATTGTTAGTTCTATATAGTGGCGATAATGTGGTATTTTTCTAATGAGGTATTTTAGAAAAATACTGCATTTTGGCCACTAGATGGCGGTGACAATCAATGGAGATAATCATACTACAAACCAGGGGTCTTCAAACTATGGTCCTCCAGTTGTTCAGGAACTACAATTCCCATCATGCCTTGTCATGTCTGTGAATGTCAGAGTTTTACAATGCCTCATGGGATGTGTAGTTCCACAACAGCTGGAGGGCCGTAGTTTGAAGATCCCTGCTACAAACATTATGGTGATCATTTGCTATGTCTGTGCAAATGCTGACGACACCCACATTTACAGGTAGGGCCCAAGGTGTAATCTACATACTTTCATTTTCTTCTTCCCCCTCATTTAAGGAAAGACTGCCTCTTACACACCAAAATCCTCCAAGCATAAGGCTCCTTTCACACTTGTGTGATTTGAAAGTTGTGCAATTTTTACCGCAATTTTTGCTGTGATTTTGACACGATTTGAAGCAATGCTTGTGTCTATGAACCTCAAGTCGCAATAAAGTCGGACCAAAGTAGTGCAGGGACTACTTTGAAGTCGCTGCGACTTGAAGACGCACAGATATGAATGGTACTCATTGGAAATCATGGGGTACGACTTGTCATGTAACTTTGCAGCCCCAAGTCGCAGGACAAGTCGCACTGATGTGAAAGGTGCCCCAGACATTAAATAATGTATACCCATCTCTATTTATATAGGCCTTCCTGAGTGGATGGATAAATAGAAGCATACATGCACAGATCAGCACACCAACCTCTAAAACGTATGATGCTACTTCACAAAGTAGACTTATACTCCCATATTATCATAAAGGCACATTAAGGCTGGGTTCACACCTAATACCGATGTGACTCCCAACAGGGGTCCGGTAAGTCCTGGTTCACCATTTCAGGTCCGAATTCAGCCCGAATTTTTGGTTGAATTCGGACCTGAAATGGACCAAAAGATGCACAGGGCTCCTATGCAAATTCAAACCGGAGCCGCGCCAGAGATATGTAAACCGGCTCCATAGAAAGACGGTCAAAATCTCCTGCTATTGCGAATTGGATGTGGAGGAATCCACATCCAATTCGCAATGGTGTGAACCCAGACTAAGGGGGTTATTTACTAAAGGCAAATCCACTTTCCACTACAAGTGCACTCAAAGTGCACTTGGAAGTGCAGTCACTGTAGATTCGAGGGGGACATGCAAGGGAAATAAAAAACAGAATTTTAGCTTGCACATGATTGGATGATAAAATCAGCAGAGCTTCCCCTCATTTCAGAGCTTCCCCTCAGATTTACAGAGACTGCACTTCCAAGTGCACTAGCAGTGCACTTGTAGTGCAAAGTGGGTTTGCCTTGCGTAAATAACCCCCTAAGACTCTTGTCACAATAGCTAAATCTTTCCTGGAGAAAATGCTGCTGCAGATAACCAACAGTTGTGGCTAGAGATGTAAAATTTCCAGAAATGTTGAAGCCATGGGAAAAAAAAATATTCCCTATTTTTTTTTTAGGAAAAAATGGAAATTTTGGAAAAATTTGAAAAAAATTCAGTGAGTAGTTTTACAAATTGGATGTCTTTTTGCTACACTAGGAAGGTGAAATGCAGTGTATAAAAGAATATTATGCTTGGAAAAAAAAGTATATATTATTTAGTAAATAAGCTAAACTTGCTTTTTAAAATTGTATTATTTTTATTACAAATGTAATAACAAGGACTGTATATGTTAAGAACATTTCAACTATACATGAGAACAGGTAACTACCACCCCTTTCCCTTATAATAATTTAAAAGCTTCCTGCCAATATGCATTTTCAATTACTGACAATTAGGGCTGCAAGTAACGATTATTTTCATAATCGATTAGTTGGCTGATTATTTTTCGATTAATTGATTAATTGGATAATAACCTTGAACAAAATGTATTGTATAATTTAGTTATTATGTAGAGTTAAAAAAAGGAAATTATATTCTTAATATATTACTACAATATTACTACAGTAATACCTCGGATTGCGAGTAACGCGGTTTACCAGCGTTTCGCAATACAAGCTATTATTTTAAAAAATCTTGACTCGGTTTGCGAGCGTTGTCTCGCAAGACGAGCAGGATTCCAGCCTCTGGGGTGTGCAGTACCGCATTTGTCTAGAGGTGCGAGGGCACCGGAGACACTCGGAGCCGCTCGCAAACACTCGGGAACACTCGAAAACACTCTGTTCCCGAGTACCTCCGAGCTTCTCCTAGCGTCTCCGAGTGCATCAGAGCGGTCTCTGAGTGTTTCCGAGTGTCTCCGGTGCCCCCCCACCTCTGGTCACATGTGGTACTGCATACAATAGCAGTCACTGTGGAACAAATTATTTGAGTTTCCATTGACTCCTATGGGGAAACTCGCTTTGATATACGAGTGCTTTGGATTACAAGCATTCTTCTGGAGCAAATTATGCTCATAATCCAAGGTACCACTGTATATAGTTAGGAAGCAAAATCTCTAATCCACTCTGAGAATAACAGACAGAAGAGATATACTGTGCATATACATACTATTAGAGGTAAATATCGTCAGACTCGCAGATCAAATTTTTTATTTAAATAAAAAAAAAAAAAAAAAGACCGTTTGGCCGATTTTCAGACAGAACTGTAATATATTATATGCTGGCCATACAAAAACAATGTATTCCTTTGAAAAAAAAATGTAATTTTAAGAACGGTAGTTTGATTTTCTAACTGTTAGTGGGGTCAGATTGACGTTAGTTTTCGACCACAGTGATGGGAAAATTTGAAGGAGCAGAATAGAAAACTTCTTGGTCAAAGTGTATGTGGTTTTCGTTCAGAAATTACATTCATTTTAAAACGGAATGTTAAAAGTAAGTGAAATTTTCAAATAATAATTGAAAAAAGTGCTAAATGTCACTGAGTACACGCTAAACTATCCCACATCCCGAGTAACAAAACATTGAAAGAATTGAGTTTCCTCTAAGTGGGACTTTTGGAAAGGGATAGATAACGCAATGAAGTGTGAGAGTGGTATAAAAAGTATATAAGATTTTATTAGACAACATGAGTTAAAATAATACGCACATATATACACTACACATATAGGAAAATCATAATTGGGTACTGGACAAGACTATTCAGACAATAGCAGTTCAAAAAGGACAGCTGATAATTGCAAGGATCTGGTACGTATCAGGATAAACAAAACAGACAAGACCCAACGCGTTTCGAAAATGCTATTTCTTCATCAGGGGTGTATGCGATTTTGTCGCAGAACCTATAAATGTCTGCAATTGGAACAAAATAAACACAAATTCAATGCATAATGTTAATTATACACAAACTGATAGGTACGTATGTGGTCACATCGTACTTTGGTTTTAGTGTGTTTAAGCACTGACCGTATGAGCTGTGCAGTTCTAGAATAGATTTCTTATCCAGGATTTAACATTTAAAAGCAGTAATGAGTTGCAGCTGTCAGCCTGTGGGGGCCCCCGGCCCGACGGGGTAGATTGATGCACCAGCACAGATGGATAAGTCCAACGGCAGCAGGGGGGGAAGCAAAAAGCAGAGTCCCACACAAAGGACAACCCAGGCTGGCCCTCCGAGATAAGCCCCTAAACTGTGATAGAGTGAAAGGAGGGAGACAAAGGGGTAACAAATGTTAAATGGTTACTGGGATTGTGAGACCCCATAGAACCACCCATTCTAAGGTACCTATCTATGTAAGGCAAATATGCATGCATTCAAGTATATACATACATGCACACATGCACGTGCCCACACGTGCATACGCACATATGTGCATCTAGACACTTGAAAATTGCTTAATGGAATAACCAAGGCAGCATCCACTCTAAAGTACAAATCTATAAAAGGTGAGTGTGCATGCATCAGTATGCATACACACAAATACACATGTAAGCAGACACGCATGCATATGTACAAGCATGCATATGGACAATTTCAATGGTATGTATATTAGCTAACACAATGCTATGTACCTTGCCTAGAGGCGGTCACAGTGGAGGGGGAAGAACAGGTGCCAGAACCAAACAGACCAGGATCTGTTTATATGCAGCTCCACAGATCCGTGAATCAGGAGACCAGCAGTAGCGCCCAAGACAATGATCTAAATAGTAAACGAAGGACATTACATCAAAGAGTGACGGCCATTGGGGTCAGCCATGGGAGCGCATAAGGCATACAGCCTAAGTGCCTCCATGGTATGGTCATGATAGGTATAAAAGAGATCCAAAATTCAAGGGCAAAAAGTCTTACCTAAAGGATGTAGGAGCTCAATAGAAACAATCCTGAGCAGTGTTCACCTTCACAGCGAACAAGTGACAGCCGGAGGGTGGAGGGGTTTAAGACAGCATGAGTGATTGGTAATGAGCCAATCACTATATGCATATACTCGGAGGGGCGGGGCTAGCTTGGGCATCCCCCAGGACGGCGGCCCGCAGATGGCGCCTCTAAGCAACACCAAGGGGCGTGGGGTTAGTGACGTACTGCTCCGGAGAAATGCAGTGACGTCAAGCCCTGGGATCCCCTGTGTAGTAGGGGAAGCCTAGTGAGCCCGCTGCGCCACCGCGCGTCGTCCTCCCGCGGCGCACAAGACATAGACCGCGTGACCCTGGTGAGGGGCAGACGATATCATGTCAACAGAGGGAGGCCACCCAAGCCGGGGCATTGGGCGGCCCCCGTGCGCCGAGTGTGGAACCCTAACCACCGTGAGACTGGAGCGCAGCTGCACAAACACCCTGTCGCGCATGGGGCCACACACAAGCCGATCAGATGGTGCACTTATATGAGGGACAACATTATGTGGATAAGCCCCCAAAGTAAGGGAAGGAGCAGCATATCTGATAAACCCCAGCCATGTATCTATGTTTACTGCATACAGTAATAAACTGAAAAAGAAAAGTGGAAAATAAGTAATAATAATAATAGTTTACATCAAAATAATACAGTTGACATTGTTTACAATGTATGTCAAAGCCTGAAAAGACAGTAAGTATATGTATTCTATACAGTACATTAAATAGAATAGACAGATTTGCATTGCTAACAGTACATTAGACTAGAATACAATATATATCATAGTGAAGGCATTTGCATTGACAATAATGCTAAACATAACCCAAACAAGCATTTCAGGTTGTGGGGAATGCAGAACATAGAAAACATAGTGAGTGGGGGTTTTTGATAGCCTGAGAGTATTTTAGGTACACATTGTTTACATTAATCCACCCGTATGTTTAGATTTTTAAATATTTGGGTTTTTAGAAAAATTTGTTTGAGAGAAGGGAAAAGAGAACATTGATGGAGGAGACACTGTGGTATTCAGTGAGAACAATAATAAAACCAGGAGACCGAAGCGCTTGATACGTACAGTAAGTATGCCAAGGGATTCTGAATTGTTCAAGTTGGGTCTGGTGGTTCCCATTCTGGACACTGTCAAGAATCACAAAAGAGACCTTGGGAAAAATGCCATCATGGACATTTTTGACGTGTCGTCCCAGGGGGAGGCTGGGATTACACGTCCGCATAGATGCAAGATGGCGATACGCACATCACCAAAATTCTTGAGCAGTTTTGCCAACATAAAAGCACCCGCACGCACATAGAAGAAGATAGACTACACTGGAAGTATTGCAATTTGCAAAATGTCTTGGTGAGTATTTTTCGCCATTAGGGAGTAATAAGTTCCTTGAGGTGTTCATGAAGCGGAAATAGCCACAACCCCCACATGTAAAAGAGCCAAAGAGTTCACATGGGTCCTTATGGCTCCCTTCTTTAAACTCGCTGGCCACCAATTGGTCCCGTAGTGATCTTGCCCTTCTGAAGGTAAAAGAAGGGACATTTGGCACAAAAGGGCCTACATTTGGATCCATTGTCAAGACATGCCAGTATTTATTTACGATGGCTTTGATTTTTTTATGTTGATTGGAGAAACCTGTGATAATTGATATTAGGTTCTCTTTTTGAGTCTTGGATGATGGGTTGTACAATAGGTCTTGCCGGGTCTTTTTACATGCCCTGTTGTATGCTTTTTTCAAGCATGACTTAGAGTAACCTCGATTTTGGAGTCTCGTCCTTAGTGCGTCGGCTTCTTTCTTGAATGTAATACTATCTGAACAGTTCCTTCTGATCCTTAAGTATTGACTGTAGGGAATGGAGTTTGTAAGTGCCCGAGGGTGAAAACTGCTTGCGTGTAGGATTGAATTACCCGCTGTCGGCTTTCTGTAAAGGCTGCTGCTGCTCAGAAAGCCATTTGCATCTTTGTGTATGGTCACATCAAGAAAGGTGATGCTCGAGATATCATGAGTCATGGTGAACTTGAGGTTGAACTCATTTTGATTTAGTTCAGCCAGGAATTTGTCCAGTAGCTCAACGGATGTGTCCCATATCAAGAATACGTCATCGATATATCGCATCCACAGTACCACATGCTCCATAAAAGGGGCTAGATTGTCGTCTTGGCTAAGCACCAGCTCCCACTCCCCCAGGTACAGATTGGCATACGATGGGGCACAAGAAGTCCCCATCGCAACACCCTGCACCTGGAGGTAGTGGGAGCCGTTAAAGACAAAATAATTATGGTGAATGTATTCCAATGCTCCCAAGATGAAATCTTTCGTAGATTGATTGACTGCGTTGTCCCGCGACAGAATATGTCGAATACAGAGGAGCCCTTTATCGTGTGGGATACTGCTATACAGTGCCTTCACATCGATTGCCACTAGGGATGATGAAGGAGATATACAGATGCCGTCAATATTTTGGAGTAATTTCAAAGTATCTTGTATGAAACTGGGGAGTTCAGCCACATACGGACGAAGATAACCATCTACGTATTCACTCAGTTTTTCGGAGATTGAGCCGTTACTAGGCATGTGCATTTCGTTTCGTTCCGAATCGAAATTCGGACGAATTTTTCATTATTCGGAAATTCGGATGCATCCGAATTTCCGAATGACAAAAGTAAAGAATTTAAACGAATCCGAAAAAAAACCGAACGAATTCGAATCGAATTCGAAAACATATTCGAATCGAATTCGAAAACATATTCGAATCGAATTCGAAAACATATTCGAATCGAATTCGAAAATATAATCAAATTAAAAAAAAATAGAAAACGTTTTTCTAAAAAAAACAATAAGGTAGAATATAAAATAATAAAGCAATAGAATATGTATATATATATATATATATATATATGTTTTTTTTTTCTATTATTTTATATTCTATAATAGTATTTTCAATTCAAATTCAAATTTATTCTATACGAAATTCGAATTTCGGAGCATGGCTTCTGAAGTTTGAATTTCGTATAGAATGAATTTGAATAGAAATGATTAGAACAGAAAATAATAGAAAAGTATAGACTATAAAAACAGAACAGAAAATAATAGAAAAGTATAGACTATAAAAACAATAGAACAGAATAGAAGAAAATATATATATTATATTTTCTTCTATTCTGTTCTATTGTTTTTCTAGTCTATTCTTTTCTATTATTTTCTATTCTATTGTAATCTTTTACATTCAAATTTGATTTCGGTCTATATGAAATTCGAATTTTGGAAGATGTTTATATATATATATATATATATATATATATATATATATATATATATATATATATATATATATATACATATATAATTTTCTATTCTGTTTCATTGTTTTTCTATGCTATTCTTTTCTATTCTATTCTAAACTTTTCTATTCGAATTTAAATTCATTCTATACGAAATTCGAATTTCGGAAGATGGCTTCTGAAAGTGGAATTTCGTATAGAATGAATTCGAATTTGAATAGAAAAGATTAGAATAGAAAATAATAGACTAGACAAACAATAGAACAGGACAGAATAAAATATAATATATATAATTTATTCTATTCTGTTCTATTGTTTTTCTAGTCTTTTCTCTTCTACTCTATTCTAATCTTTTCTATTCAAATTCGAATTCATATTATAAGAAATTCAAATTTCGGAAGATGGTTTTATATATATATATATATATATATATATAATATATGTGTGTGTGTGTATATGTATAATATATATATATATATATGTATAATATATATATATATATATATATATAATATATATATATATATATATATATATATATATATATATATATATATATATATATATATATATATATATATAAAACCATCTTCCAAAATTTGAATTTCTTATAAAATGAATTCGAATAGAAAAGATTAGAACAGAGTAGAAGAGAAAAGACTAGAAAAACAATAGAACAGAATACAAAAAATTATATATATTATATTTTATTCTGTTCTATTGTTTGTCTAGTCTATTATTTTCTATTCTAATCTTTTCTATTCAAATTCGAATTCATTCTATACGAAATTCCACTTTCAGAAGCCATCTTCCGAAATTCGAATTTCGTATAGAATGAATTCAAATTCGAATAGAAAAGTTTAGAATAGAATAGAAAAGAATAGCATAGAAAAACAATGAAACAGAATAGAAGAAAATATAATATACATATATATATGTATATTATATTTTCTTCTATTCTGTTCTATTGTTTTTCTAGTCTATTTTTTTCTATTATTTTCTGTACTAATTCGAATTCATTCTATAAGAAATTCAAACTTCAGAAGCCATGTTCCGAAATTCGAATTTCGTATAGAATGAATTTGAATTGAAAAGACTATTATAGAATATAAAATAATAGAAAAGAAAAGCATAAAAAAACAATAGAAGAGAATAATACAAAAAAATGACCGTATTTATCGGCGTATAACACGCACCCCAAGTTTAGGAGGGAATTTTAAGGAAAAAAAAACTTTTAGGAGGGAAGTTTAAGGGAAAAAAACTTACATTTAAATGCCCATCATTGCAGCCTTCTCAGTGCAGCCTTGCCCCAGTGCAGCCATGTCAGTGCAGCCTTGTCAGTGCAGCCTTCCCAGTGTCCATTGCAGCCTTATCCCAGGGCAGCCTTGCCCCAGTGCAGCCTTGCCCCAGTGCAGCCTTGCAGCTCGCAGTTTGAAAATCCTGTGATCCCCTGCGATCCTGAGCTTCAAAATCGCCGACCGCGATTTGAAAATGGTGCCGCCGGCGCCAAAATACACAGAGCCGGTCCTCGGCTCTTCTCGGCGGCTCTCGTTCACTTTCGGCTCCACTTGTAGTCCCGCCCGGGATGGGCGTGACTGTGAGCGGAGCTATCTGATCCTAGCCGAGTACACTCGGCTAGGTTCGGGCGGCACTCGAGTGAAGCCGAAAGTGGCCGAGAAGAGCCGAGGACCGGCTCTGTGTATTTCGGCGCCATTTTCAAATCGCGGTCGGCGATTTTGAAGATCTGTCAGCTCAGGATCGCAAGGGATCGGCGTATAACACGCACCCATGATTTTCCCCTGATTTTAAGGGGAAAAAAGTGCGTGTTATATGCCGATAAATACGGTATACATATTTATATATATTTTTTTTATTTTTATTTTTTTTCTATGCTGGTCTATTGTTTTTCTATTCTTTTCTATTCTTTTCTATTTTATTCTAATCTTTTCTATTTGAATGCAAAATCATTCTATACGAAATTTGAATTTCCGAAAATGGTTATACAGAAACAGAATGAAATAGAATGAAATCGAATTCTAATAGAAAAGACTAGAACAGAAAAACAATAGAACAGAATAGAAAAAAAAAAAAAAAAAAAAAAATATATATATATATATATATATATATATATATATATATATATACACATATACACACACATCTTCCGAAATTGGAATTTGGTACAGAATGAATTCAAATAGAAAAGATTAGAATAGAACAGAAAATAATATAAAAGAATAGCATAGAAAAACAATAGAACAGAATAGAAAAAAATATAAAATATTCTATTCTAATCTTTTCTATTCGAATTCATTCTGTACCAAATTCCAATTTCGGAAGATGGTTTTATTTATTTTTATATATATATAAAATATTTCTTTCTATTCTGTTCTCTTGTTTTTCTATTCTATTCTTTTCTATTAGAATTTGATTTCATTCTATTTCTATATAACTATTTTCTGAAATTCGAATTTTGTATAGAATGAATTTGAATTCAAATAGAAAAGATCAGAATATAATAGAAAATAATAGAAAAACAATAGAACAGAAAAGAAAAAATATTTTTTATATATATATATATATATATATACACTCCATGTCCACAGATACAATCATTACTTCCCTCATTCAACCCTGCTACTACTACTGAGGTTGCTAAACTTTTATCTAGCACTCATCTAACCACTTGCCCCCTGGATCCTGTTCCCTCGCAAATGCTACGCTCACCCTCTGACTCGATTCTACGCTCTCTAACTCACATTTTCAACCTCTCCCTCTCTTGTGGCATCTTCCCAAACTCTCTAAAACATGCGCTAGTCACCCCCATACTAAAAAAGCCCTCACTGGATCCCACCAATCTCAACAACTTACGTCCCATCTCCTTACTCTCCTTCTCCTCCAAACTTCTTGAAAGACTGGTCTACAACCGATTAAGCGACCATCTGACCATGAATAAACTTCTTGATCCCCTTCAGTCCGGTTTTCGCCCTCAACACTCCACGGAAACTGCTCTCCTTAAACTCTCAAATGACCTACTAATGGCTAAAGCCAATGGACACTATTCTGTACTACTTCTCCTGGACCTCTCTGCTGCCTTTGACACAGTGGACCACCCCCTCCTCCTCAAAAAACTCCACTCCTTTGGTCTCCGTGACTGTACTCTTCGCTGGTTCTCATCCTACCTATCCCACCGCTCCTTCAGTGTCACTTACAACTCTACTTCCTCTTCTCCTCTTCCTTTTTCCGTCGGGGTCCCCCAAGGTTCTGTTCTCGGACCTCTCCTTTTCTCAATCTACACCACCTCCCTGGGTCAATTGATTGCCTCCCACGGCTTTAAATATCATCTCTACGCTGATGACACCCAAATCTATCTCTCCACCCCCCAGCTCTCTCCATCTGTCTCCTCACGCATTACCAACTTATTAGCAGACATATCAGCCTGGATGTCACATCACTTTCTCAAACTCAACCTATCCAAAACCGAGCTCATGATATTTCCTCCCTCAGGTGCCACTTCCCCTGATCTCCCTGTCAAGATCAACGGCTCAACTATCAACCCATCTCCCCACGCCAAGGTCCTAGGTGTAATCCTGGACTCTGAACTAACCTTTCGACCCCACATTCTATCACTATCCAAAGCTTGCCGCCTCTGTCTTCGCAACATCTCCAAGATACGCCCCTTCCTAACCAATGACACCACAAAGCTTCTAATCCACTCCCTGGTCATCTCCCGCCTTGACTACTGCAACTCCCTCCTCATTGGTTTACCTCTAAATAGGCTATCCCCACTTCAGTCCATCATGAACGCTGCGGCCAGGCTCATCCACCACACAAACCGCTCAGCGTCTGCTACACCCCTCTGCCAATCCCTCCATTGGCTGCCACTCAGTCACCGAATTAAATTCAAGATACTAACTATAACTTACAAAGCCATCCACAACCTGGCCCCTAGCTACATCTCTAACCTAGTCACAAAATACCAACCTAATCGTTCTCTTCGCTCCTCCCAAGACCTCCTGCTCTCAAACTCCCTTGTCACCTCATCCCATGCTCGCCTTCAGGACTTCTCCAGAGCCTCCCCCATCCTCTGGAATGCTCTTCCCCAATCCGTCCGATTTTCTCCTACCTTATCCACTTTCAGACGATCCCTGAAAACTCATCTCTTCAGAGAAGCCTATCTGGCCCCCACCTAACAACTGTACATTTATCTTCTCAATCAGCACATCACCCACAGCTATTACCTCTTGTATCTCTTAACCTTCCCTCTTAGATTGTAAGCTCTAAGTGAGCAGGGCCCTCTGATTCCTACTGTATCAAATTGTATTGTATTTGTACTGTCTACCCTCAAGTTGTAAAGCGCTACGTAAACTGTTGGCGCTATATAAATATTGTATAATAATAATAATAATAATAATATATATATATATATATATATATATATATATATATATATATATATATATATATATATATATATATATATATATATATATATAAAACCATCTTCCAAAATTCGAATTTCGTATAAAATTAATTTGAATAGAAAAGATTAAAATAGAGTAGAAAGAATAGACTAGAAAAACAATAGAACAGAATAGAATAAGATATAATATATATATATTATATTTTATTCTGTTCTGTTCTATTGTTTTTCTAGTCTATTCTTTTCTATTCAAATTCAAATTCATTCTATACGAAATTCGAATTTCAGAAGCCATCTTCCGAAATTCGAATTTCGTATAGAATGAATTCAAATTCGAATAGAAATGTTTAGAATAGAATAAAAAAGAATAGCATAGAAAAAAATATATATATTATATTTTATTCTCTTCTGTTCTATTGTTTTTCTAGTCTATTCTATTTCTATTCTAATCTTTTCTATTCAAATTCGAATTCATTCTATACGAAATTCTAATTTTAGAAGCCATCTTCCGAAATTCGAATTTCGCATAGAATTAATTCAAATTCGAATAGAAAAGTTTAGAATAGAATAGAAAAGAATAGCATAGAAAAACAATGGAACAGAATAGAAAAAAAATATAATATATATATTTAACCATCTTCCAAAATTGGAATTTGGTACAGAATGAATTTGAATTCAAATAGAAAAGCTTAGAATACAATAAATTATATTTTTTTTTCTATTCTGATCTATTGTTTTTCTATGCTATTCTTTTATACTTTCTATTCTATCCTAATCTTTTCTATTGGAATTCGATTTCATTCTATACGAATTTCAAATTTCGCAAAATGGTTATATATAGTTTACTTTTTCAAATTCAGTTATTGTTTTTTTCGAATTTGATAGTTTTTTTCGAATGTGGTAGAAATTTTTCGAATTTGACAGTTTTTTTCGAATGTGGTAGAATTTTTTCGAATTTGACAGTTTTTTTCGAATGTGGTAGAATTTTTTCGAATTTGATAGTTTTTTCAAATGTAGTAAGAATTTTTTCGAATTTGACAGTTTTTTTCGAATGTGGTAGAAATTTTTCGAATTTGACAGTTTTTTTCGAATGTGGTAGAATTTTTTCGAATTTGACAGTTTTTTTCGAATGTGGTAGAATTTTTTCGAATTTGATAGTTTTTTCAAATGTAGTAAGAATTTTTTCGAATTTGACAGTTTTTTTCGAATGTGGTAGAATTTTTTCGAATTTGATAGTTTTTTCAAATGTAGTAAGAATTTTTTCGAATTTGATAGTTTTTTTCGAATGTGGTAGAAATTTTTCGAATTTGACAGTTTTTTTCGAATGTGGTAGAATTTTTTCGAATTTGATAGTTTTTTTCGAATGTGGTGGAATTTTTTCGAATTTGATAGTTTTTTTCGAATGTGGTAGAATTTTTTCGAATTTGATAGTTTTTTTCGAATGTGGTGGAATTTTTTCGAATTTGACAGTTTTTTTCGAATGTGTTAGAATTTTTTCGAATTTGATAGTTTTTTTCGAATGTGGTAGAATTTTTTCGAATTTGATAGTTTTTTTCGAATGTGGTGGAATGTTTTCGAATTTGACAGTTTTTTTCGAATGTGTTAGAATTTTTTCGAATTTGATAGTTTTTTTCGAATACGGTCGAATTTTTTCGAATGCGGTCGAATTTTTTCGAATGCGGTCGAATTTTTTCGAATTCGAATACGAAACGAAACGAATTCCGAAAACGAATGTAATGAATGCAACGAATTTAACTAAACGAATTAAGTTAAATAACGAATCGAAACGAAACTAAACTAAACGAATTTTTTCATCCTGCACATGTCTAGCCGTTACCCGATATAATTGGTCTACCGGATGGTTTCTGTAAACTCTTGTGTAATTTCGGTAGGCAGTAAAAAGTTGGTGTACGTGGATTCTTGGTTCTTATATATTCCCATTCATTTTTACTGAGTGTATTAGAGGCCATGGCCTTGTCGACCAGGTCGTAGAATTTTTGGTTGAATTTTATGATTTTAGTGTCTGATATCTTCTGGTACCATATTTTGTTATTGAGGATTTTGTTACACATGTCAACATAAAAGGCATTGTCCATAACCACTATATTTCCACCCTTATCGGATGGTTTAATGGTTATGATTTTCCTATATGTGTAGTGTATATATGTGCTTATTATTTTAACTCATGTTGTCTAATAAAATCTTATATACTTTTTATACCACTCTCACACTTCATAGCGTTATCTATCCCTTTCCAAAAGTCCCACTTAGAGGAAACTCAATTCTTTCAATGTTTTGTGAAATTTTCAAATGACATTCTTTCATTCAGCGAATGTACAAAGGTTTTTCATATGAATATTCTTGTCCAAAAATCGATACGTGTATGGCCAGCATAAGGCTCGGTTCACACCTATGCAGTTTGCTTTTGATCCGTTTCTGCAGTGCTTTTTGCTGTACATTTTGCATTTTTGCACATGTGATTTTGCTGCAAATTGCGG
Organism: Aquarana catesbeiana; assembly: GCF_042186555.1. Lineage (NCBI taxonomy): Eukaryota > Metazoa > Chordata > Amphibia > Anura > Ranidae > Aquarana > Aquarana catesbeiana. Next base: position 276,495,896 of record NC_133327.1, read on the forward strand.
TTTGTATTTTTTTATGCTTTTTTTGTCCAATTTCTTGTTAGGCAGATTAAAAAATGCAAATGGCTGCAAAAATGCACTACGTGCTTTTCTGCAACTTCTCCATTGAACTCTATTAAATTAAAAAAAACACCATTTTGCGTTGAAAAAAGTCCTTGACCCTTTCCAAACACACAGTGGCTGAAAAAAGCATAGATGTGAACGTGTCCCATAGGAAACCATGTTAAATGAACTTTAGTGCGTTTCTGTAAAAAGCACCAAAGAATGCATAGGAGTGAACCAGGCCTAAGACGTCTAGTAGCAGCAGCATGCTTTTTTTTTGTATCATCTGTCATAATAGGGTTAAAAAAACTAAAATTAGCCCTTTATAGTACAAAAAGAGTAGATAATCGCTACTGTAAGGGGTTCATTTATACTGTGAAACAGTGAAAGTAATAATATATATTACTTATATCATATATATAATAATAAATACACCCAGAAGTAGGATATATGGGTATTATAACTAAGAGTCAGACATGAAGCTATATGAAGGGTGGAAGGGAGATATAAATCTTTTATATTAAAGTAGTACTAAAAGCTGAGACTTTTTTTCATGGATATAATCATTTTATATATAATGCACAATACTGGTAAAAGTTTACTTTAAATGTAATTGTAATGCCTTATATTACCTCCAATCTATCAGCCACCAGCTTCTCTGGGTTCAGATGCTGATTTTCCCTGCACGGAGTCTTTAAAGTAATTTTTTTTAAACAACAAACATGTTATATTTACCTGCTCAGTGTAATGGTTTTGTACAGAGCAGCCCCGATTCTTCTCTTCTGGGATCCCCCACTGATGCTTCTGGCTCCTCCTGCCTTCAGAGTGCCCCAATAACAAGCTGCAAAGTATAGTATAGAGCGCACCCATAGCAAGATTAAAAAACTTCTGCCTTTAGAACCACTCACTTCCTGCCCAGGACTACATGTCCCATGAGGCATTGCTCCTCACACATTCACAAGTTCTCAGGCACTTACTGACATGTATGAACGGTGTACTGAGCTGTATGTGTGCTGCACTGTGTCTTCTGACATGTATGAACGGTGTACTGTGCTGTATGTGTGCTGCACTGTGTCTTCTGATATGTATGAACGGTGTACTGAGCTTTATGTGTGCTGTACTGTGTCTTCTGACATGTATGGACGGTGTACTGAGCTGTATGTGTGCTGCACTGTGTCTTCTGAGATGTATGAACGGTGTACTGAGCTGTATATGTGCTGTACTGTGTCTTCTGACATGTATGGATGGTGTACTGAGCTGTATGTGTGCTGCACTGTGTCTTCTGACATGTATGAACCGTGTACTGAGCTGTATGTGTGCTGCACTGTGTCTTCTGACATGTATGAACGGTGTACTGAGCTGTATGTGTGCTGCACTGTGTCTTCTGACATGTATGAACGGTGTACTGAGCTGTATGTGTGCTGCACTGTGTCTTCTGACATGTATGAACAGTGCACTGAGCTGTATGTGTGCTGCACTGTGTCTTCTGACATGTATGATTGGTGTACTGAGCTGTATGTGTGCTGCACTGTGTCTTCTGACGTACGAATGGTGTACTGAGCTGTATGTGTGCTGCACTGTGTCGTCTGACGTATGAACAGTGTACTGAGCTGTATGTGTGCTGCACTGTGTCTTCTGACGTATGAACGGTGTACTGAGCTGTATGTGTGCTGCACTGTGTCTTCTGACATGTATGAACAGTGTACTGAGCTGTATGTGTGCTGCACTGTATTTCCTGATATGTAAATAAATGCATTCTGTATGCAGGTCAACTAATCGGCTGGCCAATTAATCGATTATGAAAATAGTTGGCAACTATTTTTATAAACGATTAGTTGTCGAATAATCGATTCGTTGTTTCGGTCCTACTGACAATGCTGATCCAAAAGCATATATTTCTCTATGAAGAGCTTGATTCCCCTGATTTTCAGGTATTATTTTATCTATAAATGAAGGTATTGTGCATTTTTGTAAGGCCGTGGTTTGCAACACTTCCTTACTTGAAGATGCTGCTGGTGAAGAAACACTTTGTGATGATCCAGAAGCAGCCGAAAGAGTATTTATGGAATGAAAACTCTGGAAGGAAAAGCTGCTTGCACTTACATTAGGTCTTTAGGGCACCTCTGGCATGCCAGGATGTGTTTTGTCATCCTTGTAGCATTTGGAAAACTCTAGCTGTTGATCTCACCATTTTCCTAATAGGAGGAAAAAAAAAACAATTTACTGACCAGACTATGGGTAAACATTACACTGTGATGGTGGAAAAAATTAATAGGAATCATTTAAAGGTTAATAAAATATAAACTAATTTGTCAGATAAATTCACCCTCTTACCTGTTAATTAAGGCGGCCTGATAGGACAGAAACTATCATCCACTGTATCCCAACAGTCACCCAACTGTAGGAGGTACAAGATCCCACAAGCAAACTAAACTGGAACCTTTCCCCTGCAGTGCCCCCTTGTGGCAGATATGCAGATTTCTTTTGTTTTATGAACTGCACTGAGAAGTACAGTGTTACTTGAATTGTACTTCAGGATTTGCATGTCTTCAGCTGAGAAAACGTGCAATAATTTAAGACTTTACATAAAGTCTCAGAAATCTTTCATTATGTCTTCATGTTATATAGTTTGAATTCCATGTCATCGATATATTATTTATCATTGTAAAAGAACATATTCCACACTTCTTTCTTTTCTTCCAAATTTTTCTAAAAAAAAAAAGGTTTTGAAGAAAAGGAAAAAAAGCCCAGTTTTTCCCAATTTTTTTCCAGGCCTTCCTATCTCTAGTTCTGGCAGCATAATTTCTGTTGAAGGAGTGGATCGGCAGGCTTTGTGACCAATCCTTCTCTTCAGGTGACCAGCTCTGGAAGGCCCTGGAGCAGTGTTTTCTCCAGTAATGTTTTTTCACTCTCCTATTACTTTGTATTTATCTATATCAGCAAGAGTGAATATAATGAAACATGTTTTTTGGCTTCGGCAGTTTTATTACATGTTGGACCGACAAATGTAAAATACTTACGAATGTAGATATACAACATGAACACATTATCTAAATGTAATAAAGTAGAAAAAAGCCAGAATGGGTCAAAAATACAGAGTTTTAGAAAACAATTATCAGCACACTCAGAGATTTGTTTGCAAAAGCTCAGGACTAATGAATTAAAACAGCCTCTTAGTGAAAGACTGATGGATGCTTGGGACACGCTTCCAGCAGATTTTTCTGTTTATCTAAAACATAGATCTTTTTGTGTTCTCTGGGAACGCACATTATGCCACATAGGCAAACTTGATGGCCGTAGCATTTTAGCAATATAGGAAGTCATGAAATGTATGATCCAGGCCCTGATAAAACACAAATGAATTTGAAATAAAAGAATCACTGCCTTTTTTTTTTCTTGCCGTCTGGAAGTAGGACTGTGGCGACTGTGAACAGGAAAATGAGCTTTCCCATATGTGAAGGTATTTTCATTTACTAAATAAAATGCAGGGGCTTTTCTAGCTAGAGGTCAATATAACAGCCCCATCAGATTTTCAGTTCCAAATCCCTTAGGCTCATAATCCAGCACTGAAAGTTTATATATGTATATATGCTATGTGTTATATATGAAACAGAGTTGAGTTTTATTGAATGCGTGTTTTATGAGCAAGTGTTATTGCAATGTATGTGTCTTTAGAAATATTTATTTTTAGAGCATCCCCTGCTCCCTAATGACCAAACCAATTCCACACCTAAAGAATGTATAGCATGAATAATACAAAGGGTGGGGGAGGAAATTTGGAGAACAGAAATATCTTCCACCATCTGCCTATTTCCTGTATGAGCACCTGGTTTTTGTACAATTAGACGGCCAATAACTAATGTTGGTGTGTGGCTAGTGTGAGGCAAGTGGAAAACTGCCAAGTCTGCTCCCCGTCCTTACAAGAAAATCTCACAATTAGAAAATGCAGATGTGTTTTCCTTCTTTCCCAACTATATACTTGATATAGACACTAAAATCAAAATATTTACATGTAAAAACTTTTTAGACCAAGGGGAGTAGTAATAAAAGTGTCCACGTTCATACTGTTTTATTATTTAAGTAGCGATTATGGGGAAGCCGTGGTGTTATAATGGTAACATTTACCTAAAAAGACATTCTGCATATCATAATGACTCTTTTTTCATTGTTTGCTGATCCTTTTCTTCCCGATCACTGCCATTTTATATACAGGTTTGTAAATGCTCCCTCTAGTGGTGATCTGTACATTGGGATTGTGATTAGCACACACTGTTTCTAACCTGTAGCTTGGTAGGCCATATAGGGAGTCTTGGATTTCGGTCAGGTCAAACCTGACCTATAAATTTGGACGAAGAGCGAAAGGGGCAGGTAAGCACTATGATTGTCTGGATCTATTAAAGCGATAGTAAACTCTTGTTAGAAAAAAAAGTTTCCACTTGCAAGGCAATATCATAATGTGATCGTATGCACCGCATACTAGCACATCATGAAAGACTTACCCTAAAATGAAGCCCTCCAGCAGCACGCTGTCACCGCTGCAGAGGTTTCCATCTTTACCCGGTTTTCCTTCCGGGTTTGGGGACTCCAGATGTCTGATTGGTCGAGTTGTGATGGCGTCACTTCGGTGCATATGTGAAGGAATGTGATGTAGATAATAATAATAGTAATCTGAAAATGTCTATTTTCTTATGTGCATACATATTTTTCTCCTTACTCATTATATAAGTATACAGGTTTGCTCTGTTCCTATATTTTCTCAAGATGGCGGGTACCCCCTACATCCCACACATCAGAAGAACGCGGAACTGAAGATAAAACCAAAGATCAGCCAGACCTCGTTATGAACATTCTCCTTCTTAACCAATGAGATGTACCTATTTGACTAACATAGCAATGACGTATTTGTGTGTATAAAACATTAACACCGCCTTGAATAAATTAGAAGTGTAACAGTAATGCTACTGAGCGTGTCTCAGAGTGTTTACTTTTATATGCATGCATATCAACACTTTTCAAATTAGAGACAGCAGCAGATAACCTTGGGCTCGATTGGAGCTCTTAATCATTTCCATAACAGATGGTGCCGAAACCCGGGACCTCAGGCTACAGTCGAAGTTATACCGCGACAAGCATTCGGGCGTTAACTGATTGATGAGAGTGGGGTTTGCGCAGCCCTAACAGTACCGGTGAGTTTAATTAATATTCTTACCACTGTACGACTCTCTTATCTTTCGGTTGACGGCTGGATTCTGTCGGTATGCTGAGACTGTCTTAGAGGCAGGTATTTCCTCGCCTGAGGTTGTTTTAACGAACCTGCTGATGGGTTTCTGCTGACTGTATTTGTTCACTGTCTGCCATTCTTTGGGCTACGAAACTCAGCAGTCTAAGGGTGCTACATGTGTGATTGTGTGGTCTCTTTAATGAGATGGTTTCCCTTGTAGCAAACGTTTATAGACGGATTACTATTTTAGCTGCTGGCTTTGCAGTCTAAAGTGCTACATGTGTGAATGTGTGCTCTCATCTCCAGATGAACTTTCGGTCTCTGGAATGAGTTGGTTTCCCTTGTGGCAAACGTCTATAAAACGGGTTTATTTTTGCAGGGTGGTCTGCCCTTGTGGTTATTTTAGCCTGCTGAAATTTTGCAGTTCGAAGAGTGGCAGGTGTAATGTCCTGTCGTGATTGTATTTGTGGTTTATTGTTTGCTATACATGAGAGGGGGTGGGGACTGGTGAAAGTCAGAGAAGGAGGCTACCCGAAGGATCTGTTGGGTCACAAGCCGTTGCTCCCTACTACCCCTGACGTGCTTGTACTGAGATTAAACGTACATTACCCGGTGACAGGGGGGTTTGGGCAGCCCCTCGAAGTGATAGAACAGAGAGCCAGGGAGGAGGGTTATCAAACCATTAGTTGTCCTCATTCCCCCTTCAAACCATCAGCCGAGACTGCGGCAGACGAACAAAACAGAGTTAGAGACCTTGGTTACGTCTTAGGAGGCCCTGAGAGAGGAGGGGGAGATGGGTCAGAACAACTCTAAACCTGAGAAAGGAATTTGCTGATAAGAACGCTGAGAAAAATATTAACTCCTTGGTTGTATGTATTCCCCTCTCAAGCCGTTAGCCGAGAAACAGAAAGTGATATTGTAAAGAAGGAGAGAAGAAGGTGTTGAAATAGTTAACAAAGTTGAAAGAAGTGACGAAAGTTATGTTGCAGAAGAAACAGGGAGAAAAATCCTGTGTGATAAAGAAAATTGGATAAAGGAAGTTAAGAAAGATGGCGATTGTATTATGTATGTGTATCACAGAGCTGATGATATGTTGGAACTTGAAACAAAGGAGGGGAGGGACAGCACTGCCCTCCGTCTAACAACCACTCCTTTCTCACCACCCAAGCACAACCCACTGTGACAACTCAGCCCGGCGGCCATCTTAGTGCACCCATGCCTTCACTTTCTACCCAGTCCAGTGCACTTCCTACCGGCGGCCATCTTGGTACACCCAGTAAGCTTAAACAGCCTGTACCCAGCCCTCCCTGTTTTAAACCAAGATGGTTCATACCACACACCTGTCTTCCCCAATACGGGAGCATCACATTCCCAGGCCGGATATGTTAATGATGAAGAAGCATCTGAGTGGGAAGCCCGACAGCAGGCAGCAAGGCCACCCACTGATTTAACCCCCAATCCGGCTCCAGACTCTCAGTTCCGAGAGGATCTCAAACACATGCTGGCAACCGTAAAGAACAGTGCTTCTTGCCAGACCCTGCCCCAACAACAGTCTCGGTTACCAGAAGGGGCACCAGTGATGTATGTCGCTTTTACTTTATCACAAGCAGCGGCCTTAGTGACAAGTCTGCCTGACCCAGATAAGCAGCCAATTCCCTTCTACCACAGGATAGTACAGATACAAGAAACTTACTCAGCTGCCTGGAGAGACTTGATCAGCCTATGCCAAATCAAAGCAGGATATGTCTTTTGGCCAGTCATGCAGATGGCCTTCAATGATGCCTGCCTGACAAGTGCCACTTCCTACACCTCAGGCGTGGAGTTCTGTGCACAGCTCCACGACTGGGCAAAGGAGAAGTTGACGGATCAGAAGACCACAATCCAAGATATTACCCAAGATAAAGGGGAGTCTGTGAAGAAGTATCATGCTAGACTCATAAAGGCACACACACACATGTTATCAACTGCTTTTGTTTCAGGGCTCAGAGAGGATATCAGAAAAGGCCTGATGGTGGCCCGCCCTGAATACCATTCAATGAAAATGTCTGATTTATTGTTGGTGACCAGAGGTATAGAAAATCAAAAAGGTAAAAAACCAACGCCCCTCATGGTAACCCATGACGAAGATCCCGCCTACACTAGTCCACCACCACTGCCCAATACCAGGGAAAGGATCACCTGTTACAACTGTGGGAAACGGGGTCACTTTAGAAAAGAATGCAGAGCCCCAAGATGTCCCAGACGAAAAACCTACCACTTTCCTCATTGACAGGGGTGCAGCCAAAAGTGTGTTGAGGGCGGTGAATCTGCCTAATAATTCTTTTCTTTCCACTATTGATGTTTCCTGCGTAGGAATGGATGGGGTGCCCCGCTCCAGTCCACTTCCTGATTTGCTTGCCAGATTTATGGTGTCCTCTACATGTCCCTTGAATCTACTAGGAGCTGATGTGTTGTCCAGACTACAGGCCTCAATCAGGACACGCCTGAAGGGGGGATGAAGTTACATACTCCCCTATCTTTAGAAGACTCATCTGCTTTGTGTTCTCTGCCTTTCCTGATGACACTTAATGAAGCAAAAACTTCAAGTTCAATACTGCAGGAAGTACTTGACAGAATCCCTGCGTGCCTATGGTCCACAGGACCGGAAGACAACAGTCACTTAAAGGTGCCACCAGTTTCAGTCTAAAAGAGGGCGCTTCATTGCCCCGGAAACCACACAATAACCCCAAGAAGAGAATCCTAAAAAGAGAACCAGGTACCTACTGTGGATGCCTTTGACTGCAAAATACCTCACAGAGGTGGACCTTACAAACGTTTTCTTCAGTGTCCACCCTCACCCCTCCTGCTGGTACCTTTTTGCATTCATCCACGGAAAGAAACGGCAACATACCTAAACAGTTGTGCCACAAGGGGCACAGAACTTTCCAAGCCAGTTTGCAAAAGCTATGGCTATCATCCTTGACACATGACAAGAGGAACACCCGGAAGTGATTCTCTTCCAACATGTTGATGACCTTCTCCTTTGTGCAGCTGACTTACCCCCTGTTGAAGTCACCTCAGAAAGCCTGTTGTGCTATCTTGCCAACCAGGGCTGCAGAGCCTCAAAGCCCAAATTGCAGTGGTGCTCAACACCTGTCATTTTCCTTGGACTAATTTCCTAGTGCAGAGCATGGATTCCAGAAGCCTTCCTACTGATGCTCTGCAATCAGACCCTTCCAGATGTCTCCTGAAGAAATATCTAAAGTTTGAAGCCTTTAAGTGCGCCACCCCCGGCGCTAGGGCTCCCAGCCTACGGCAAAATGCTCAAGTTCCTTGTATCCGAACGTCTGGGACATGCTGCAGGTGTACTCACCCAATCACACGGCATCAGCCTACGCCCCGTAGGATATTATTCCCGTCGGCTGGATGCGGTAGCAAGAGGAGGCCTATTGTGTCTGCGAGCTGGATTTGCTATACAAGCCTTGCTTGACAAAACTTTGAACTTGGTCCTCGGACACTGCCTCGTTCTGCTTGCTCCCCATGACGTTGTTGCCATATTCAACCAAGATCCAGCCGAAACACTTGTCCACTACCAGACACTTGAGACTCCTGTCTTCCCTCCTACTGGACAGCATTACTCTATTAAGTTGTCAAACACTGAACCCTACCACCCTTCTTCCACTTCTCGAGGGGGGAAAGGAGGAGGAGTAGAGTCTTGACTTGTCACCCCATGACCACACAGGACACGCGGTCACCACTGAAAACACTGTTCTACAAGCTGAAGCCTTACCACTGGTGATGTCTACACAGGAGGCAGAGCTGTAAGCACTTACTACAGCATGTAAATGGGCAGAGGGAAAAAGAGCCAACATTCATATGGACTCAAGATATGCTTTCAACATTGCCCATGATTATGGTGTTATCTAGAACAGAGGATTCCTGATGGCTGCAGGAACACCTGTGAAAACTTGATTGATGCCTTGCTTCTCCCAACCCAAGTGACTATTCTGAGTAAAAGCACACGACAAAATGAACTCAAAGGAAGCTTAAGGCAATCATCGAGCCAATACAGCTGCCAAACAGACAGCTGGTGGTCCACGGGAAGTGGACAGCAGGGTGGTAGAAGAAGACCACCCCGTGCTTACCTTACAGACTTTCCCAGTGGACAGAGTTTATCTAAAAGAACTACAGGAAACAACAAGTCCGGATAAGAAGGAAAGCTGGAAACGGAGAGGAGCAACTCTCAGAAATGGACTATTCGAGTGCAACAAGAAGCCTTGTCTACCCAGGAGTATGTACCCAGCTGTGGTGCAATGGGCACATGGAGCTGCCCACTTGACAAAGACTTTTATGAACTCTCTTATCAACAAGTGTTGCACCAAGAGTTACTCCACTGACCGACAACTTCTGCAGATCATGCATTATCTGCACCAAATGTAACCCAGGATGCACAGAAGAAGCACAGAAGAAGCACCTGGCAAAAGCCCTATATCCCATTCCAGAGGATGCAAATTGATCATTCTCAAGTGCCAAGAAGTGACAGATTTGAAAACGCCCTAGTGGAAGTGGTCACGACTGCCAGGACCACAGCTAAGAAACTACTGAGTGGGATAGTATGTAGATTTGGGGTCCCAGAGGTGATATTGAGAGATCAGGGACCAGCCCTAACAACAACCCTTACAAAAGAGATTTGGGCAGCACTGGGGTTCAGTTGGCACTACACATCCCATACCACCCTCAAAGTAGCGGGAAGGTAGAAAGGATGAATGGGACACTAAAAACAGGATGTTAAAGATGGCCCAAGAGACTACCATGAGTTGGCCAGACAGTTATCCCATTGCCCTGTTCAGTGTCAGACACACCCCCAGGGGAAACATGCCCTATCCCCTTATGAAATTTTGTTTGGTTCAGCTCCCAGACTCGGTTGTTACTTTCCACAACAGTTACAGTTACAGTCTGATGTGTTGACTAATTATGTAACCACATTATCACGAGAATTAACCTGAATGCATGTCCAGGTGTTTTCTTCCATTCCAGATCCTGAATTAGATACAGGAACACACCAACTACTGTCTGGAGATCCTTGAGCCAAGTTATGATGGTCCATTCCAAGTTTTGGTGACCACAGCCACCTCAGTCAAGTTGGCCAGGAAGAACACCTGAATGCACGCTTATCACTGCAGGAGAGCGTGTTTTCGGGTGCTACATATCCTTTTTCTGTTTGATCTAGGGGGGAGGGGCCCAGGAGGTGGCCATCACAAAAATGATAACATAATTACATTTTGGTGTAACTCTTCAGGTACACATGTGACTACCTTTACCTTAGATTACTGTGACATAGTACCTTGTCCGTTTGACCCTTCATGGTGATGCCATTGGTACAGTGATATCCCTGACGGTAAGGACATATATGTATGCCACACAGACAGTTACTGGGGACAGAGTTGTGGTTTCTGTGGGGGCCAGTGGGTTGGAACACAGGGCCAGACTGGGCGACCACAGAGTGCATTAGACAAAAAAGATGAAAATAGAAAGCCCCCATATCCTAACCAGAGATACCCCTGATACATACACTGACCCAGCACACAGTCAGAGGAAGAAGCGAGCAGCTCTCTCCGGAAGCTTTGATCCTCATGTATACATACATGTCATAGGGGTTACAAGGGGGGTCCCTGATGAGTTTAAAGCCAGGGATCTGGTAAAAGCTGGTTTTGAGTCTTTGATCCCCATAACAACTGTCAGCAAGAATGTAGATTGGATTAACTACATGTCATGGTTATGCAATAGAGTTTGTCGATCAGCATACCTGTCTCCATGTGTTCATCTCTAGAGACCAGCTGACCCTCACCAGACTGCTTTTGTAACCTCTCCTATAAGCATGGCCCCACCCCAGGCCCTATCAGGGAACCCTATATTAACCTGTGCACTGCAAGCCAGCAGTGCTGATCAACCACTGTGTGTTAGCCTCTGTGTGTACTTGCTGTGTTTCCTACATCTGATTCCTGTTACCGACTTTGGCCTGTTCCCGACCATCCCTGTTTGCCTGTGACCCTGATGTTCCAGCCAGCTGTCTCCTTCCTCTTCTCCTGTAGTCTACGGCGAGCGTGAGCTGTGAGACCCTGGGGGCCGCGACCTGGAGCCAGACTGCAGCGCAGTCCATCCTCACCACTAGAGGCTCTGGTGAACACCTGCTGGCTCTTAGACTCCGCGCCCTGGGGAATCTATGCTCTAGCTCCCAGTGGGATCTGTGTCAGTGATCCAGTAGACCTGATCCCTGAACCTCCCAGGGTTCAATCCGCAGCAGTCAGCCGTAGGGACCACTACCTTGCGGTGCATTCCTGATCCCAACGGTGTGCATCTGTCACCCAGCCTCTAGGTGACCTGACACTACACATATTATAACCAACAGAGATTTGTAAATTACACTAAAGATGCCCTCCAGGGAATTGCTGACCAGTTAGCCCCCACTTCCTACATGACATTCCAGGACCTGATGGCCTTAGACATGGTGCTAGCTGGGAAAGGAGGTGTTTTGTAAAATCATAGGAAAAAACGGGAACCTGTTGTACATACATTCCTGATAATATTGGCCCAAATGGTAAGATACTTTAGCTATAAAGAAATTAGAAGATCTGTCATTGGAGTTGAAGAAGAACTCAGGTATCACAGACCCATGGGATCAATACTTTAGCTGGATGAATGGGTGGCAGAAGGTGCTCGCCCAGATACGGGTAACGGTATTAATAATCCTGGTTCTTTTAGCCCTGATTGTATGCTGTATTCTACCTTTTGTAAAAAGTTAATGAGCAAGGCTGTAGACAATAGCACACCTACATTTCTCCACCAAGAAGAAGAGGACCTCCTTATGATGGAAGATGACAAACCGTTCACTCCTCTACAGTCACTGCCTGTCCAAAATCTCACAATCCTATAGGGTTATAGGGATAGATAGCGCCTGACTGCACATCTCCAGCTGTATCGAGGAGGGAAGTGAACAGTTGCTGCCCAATTCTATATACAGCCTAAAAGAGTTGCTGAGGAGAAGGGCCAGGCTAAAAAGTAGGACCTTTAGTATTAGGGACAGAAAAAAAAAAAAAAAAATAGTCATTTTAGGGGGGATTGTGAAGGAATGTGATGTAGATAATAATAATAGTAATCTGAAAATGTCTATTTTCTTATGTGCATACATATTTTTCTCCTTACTCATTATATAAATATACAGGTTTGCTCTGTTCCTATATTTTCTCAAGATGGCGGGTACCCCCTACATCCCACACATCAGAAGAACGCGGAACTGAAGATAAAACCAAAGATCAGCCAGACCTCGTTATGAACATTCTCCTTCTTAACCAATGAGATGTACCTATTTGACTAACATAGCAATGACGTATTTGTGTGTATAAAACATTAACACCGCCTTGAATAAATTAGAAGTGTAACAGTAATGCTACTGAGCGTGTCTCAGAGTGTTTACTTTTATATGCATGCATATCAACACTTTTCAAATTAGAGACAGCAGCAGATAACCTTGGGCTCGATTGGAGCTCTTAATCATTTCCATAACACATATGTGCGGGAGTCTCAGCCGTGGCCCACAGCTCTGAAGGAACGGCACGAGTATGCCGTTCCTTCAAAGCGCATGCACCAGTGACATCACCGGCTGCTGCTCCCAAGAATATCTCCTAAACAGTGCAATTTTAGGAGATATTCATTTTACCTACAAGTAAGCTTTATTATAAGCTTACCTGTAGGAAAATATTAAATATCAGAGTTTACTACTTTAAAGCTGGAGTTTAGGTAAGGTATTTTTTACATAGTTACATGGGTTCAGCTTGGATCAATGTAACTATGCATATATCATACCTGTGGGATCCCTCTAGAACATGGGTGCTCAATAGAGTTGCCACCTCATCCCTTTAAACCCAAACACCTTTGAATTATACAGGTTCTGAGGCCAATTAAATGCACATAAGGCACCAAATGAGTTTGATAACCACCTTAATCAGCCACAAAACCTGTGTAATTAATATGTGTTCGAGTTTAAAGGGATGAGGTGGCAACCATAGTGCTCAACCTGTGGCCCTCCAGCTGTTGTGGGAGTCATGCTTGTAGCTGTCAGTGGCATGCAATGCCTCATGGGACTTGTAGTTGCGCAACAGCTGGAGGGCCACAGGTTGAGCACCCATGCTCTAGAAGCTGCAAATCACTACAATAGACACCGCTACTCTATTGATTTCCACTAGCTTCTGGGTCCCGTGCGGAGTGGCTGCCCTGCTGCATTGTAAATACAGGAGGTTGTTCGCTTGGCACGGCTCGGCTCCCTAACCAGGGAACACTTTTTATTTTCTCATTGAATGCAAAGCATTCTCTGATTGGACAAGGTGGAGAGGCAGGGCAGTGATGTTATACTCTCCACCCTAATCACCAACAAGCACTGTTGTGGGTGAAACATGTTGGAGGCATGGCTTCAGGTGGGGATAAGCAGTGTGCTGTCTTTGCAATAAACCTTGGCTGGAGCTGAATGTCTACAGTGTGTGGTTTGTCATTTGAATGGTGGATTACAGTGGATCTAGAGTGGACTCCAGGGAATTGGCACCCAGCTGATTGCAGGGAATCACAGAGGAAACAGTCTGGTCTGTGAGCAGTGAAAGGGATTGGGTTCATATAACTGGTTTGTCCTGCATTTTTGTTCAGCAAGGCAGTAAACACATGGCATCAGTGCAGGGGGGCTTAGTACAGTAAAGTCATAGCATAAAACCTACAAAACGTCTGCTCAGCAAGGACAATAACTAAACCTATGTCAGTCAGTTCCTGACTAAAAGGAAATCTCCTAAAGGGGTTCTCCAAAATAGGCAGCACTTGTACCTTATTGTACTGTTCGGTCAACATTGTGCCTTTTTACCCAAAGGAAAAAGAACAGCGCAGGAAAAGTGGGTTTGCGCTAATGTCTAAAAAGCAAAGTCCTTCATTATAAAGTCTATAATTAAAAAGAGTCTATAAAATCCATCTATAAAATATATAAAAAAGCAACATTAGCGGCAGCTCCCCATAAAGTGAAGCAATTCTCTGTAGGAAGCAAGAGGGGGCGCTAGACTAAGTGTAGCAGGTAATAACTGGGTTTTATTAAAAAGCCAAATGGCTACTTACACACTTACTTACAAAATTGCTACTTATATAAGTAGCAGACAGGTAGGCATGTTATAACTAGAGGTATCTGGGTCAGGTGAAAGTGCCCCGGAGTCTTTGGCAGAAGGTAAGCCACTCTTTAGATGGGGAGAGAGGGAGAGAGATAGAGAGAGGGGGGGAGAAGTATAGAGAGGGGGAGGGAGTGAGAGAGATAGAGAGAGGGGGGAGGGAGTGAGAGAGAGAGGGGGAGGGAGTTAGAGAGATAGAGAGAAGGGGGGAGGGAGTGAGAGAGATAGAGAGAGAGGGGGGAGGGAGTGAGAGATAGAGAGAGAGGGGGAGGGAGTGAGAGAGAGAGAGGGGGGGAGTGAGTGAGAGAGAGGGGAGGGAGGGAGAGAGAGAGAGGGGGAGGGGGGAGAGAGAGGGGGAGGGAGGGGGAGAGAGAGAGTGAGAGGGGAGGGAGGGAGAGAGGGGAGAGGGAGGGAGGGAGAGAGAGAGGGGGAGGGGGAGAGAGAGGGGGAGAGAGAGAGGGGAGAGGGGGAGAGAGAGGGGGGGAGAGAGGGGGAGGGAGGGAGAGAGAGGGGAGGCAGAGAGAGAGGGGGAGGGAGAGAGAGAGGGGGAGAGATAGAGAGGGAAAGAGAGAGAGAGGGGGGAGGGAGAGAGGGAGGGGAGGGAGAGACAGAGGGGGAGGGAGAGAGAGAGAGAGAGATGGGGAGGGAAATAGAGAGAGGGGGAGAGAGAGAGGGAGAGGGGGAGGGAGAGAGAGAGGGTGAGGAAGAGAGAGAGGGGGGAGGGAGAGAGAGAGGGAGAGAGAGATGGAGAGGGAGAGAGAGGGGGAGGGAGAGAGAGAGGGAGAGGGAGAGAGAGAGGGAGAGAGAGAGAGAGAGATGGAGAGGGAGAGAGAGGGAGAGAGAGAGGGGGAGGGAGAGAGAGAGGGGGGAGAGATAGGGAGGGAAGGGAGAGAGGGAGGGGAGGGCGGGTGAGAGAGGGGGGAGGGAGAGAGAGAGAGGGAGACAGAGATGGAGAGGGAGAGGGGGAGGGAGAGAGAAAGGGGGGAGGAAGAGAGAGAGGGGGGAGGGAGAGAGGGAGGGAGAGAGAGAGGGAGAGAGAGATGGAGAGGGAGAGAGAGGGGGAGGGAGAGAGAGAGAGGGCGGGAGGGAAAGAGAGAGAGGGGGAGGGAGAAAGAGAGGGGGAGGGAGAGAGGGAGGGAGAGAGAGAGGGGGAGGGAGAGAGAGGGAGAGAGAGATGGAGAGGGAGAGAGAGGGGGAGGGAGAGAGAGAGGGGGGAGGGAAAGAGAGAGGGAGAGGGAGAGAGAGAGGAGGAGGGAGGGGGAGAGAGAGAGAGGGAGAGAGAGATGGAGAGGAAGAGAGAGGGGGAGAGAGAGAGGGGGGGAGGGAGAGAGGGAGGGGGAGGGAGAGAGGGAGGGAGAGAGAGAAGAGGGAGAGAGAGAGAGGGGGAGGGAGAGGGAGGGGGAGAGAGAGAGAGAGAGAGAGAGAGAGAGAGAGAGAGAGAGAGGGAGGGAGGGAGAGAGAGAGAGAGAGAGAGGGGGAGAAATAGAGAGGGAAAGAGAGAGAGAGATGAGCATCAGTCAGCTCACATCTATAAAGGCCTGTGGACAACTGAGACTGTTAATAAGGTCTGACTACCGGGTGGGAAGTGCACCTAGAAATGGAGGAATAATCCCACCCAAATATTGGATAAAGTAGAGAGAGTATAAATCCTTTGACTGATTATTTTTGTTGTCTGTGTACCATTGTGGAGATTTATTTTCATACCTACCCTGTTTCCCCGAAAATAAGACCTAGCGTGATTGTCAGTGATGGCTGCAATATAAGCCCTACCCCCCAAATGAGCCCTACCCTGAAAATAAGACCTACAAGGACTTTAACTAGGGCTTATTTGGGGGATAGGGCTTATATTGCAGCCATCACCGACAATCACGCTAGGTCTTATTTTCGGGGAAACAGGGTACCAACTGTCCAAGATTTGCCAGGACAGTCCTACTTTTTGATCAGTTGACCTGCTTTGGCTTTTTCCTGGAATCACAGCTTGAGACATGCAAGTTGGTGGGCATGCACGGCATTACCCATCTGTATTCCCCAGTCAGCATGGATGGGACACTTAAGCCAGCCATAGATGGAGTGAATTCCCATGATTACCCCATCAACATAATCAGTGGGAATCCCTCCCACAGAGCTATTGTGTTCTCCTGACAGGGTGGCAGGGGGAGCCATCCCGGCCCAGGAGAACACACAGTGATTATTGCTAGAGGCTATAGCTGCTGACAATAATCACATGAAAAATCAGACAGGCTGGTTGTACCCAAGTTGATTGACCAATCAGCTTGGGTGAAATCAGTCTGCCCATACATGGTTAGAATCTCGGCCGGTTCCTGCTAAACCGACCAAGATTCAAGCCATCTATGGCTGGCTTAGTCTTGTGATTCCCTCTGATGATGTAGATGGAAATGAGGCTTGTGGGATTATGCTGGGCTACACAGGAGGAGATGAGAGGGTACAGTGAAAAGTGAGAGCACCAGGGAGAGAATAGTTGGGGTGCTCTGTGTGCTGTGGGAAAGTGAAAAAAAGGGGGAGGACTATGGGTACTGTATGTAGTATACTACTTAAAGGGGGAATTGTGGCCTTTTCTTTGTCCCCACCTCTAAGCTGGAGAACTGCTCGCAACGTCCTATCTACACTGAGCACATCACATGTTGTATAAAAATGGTTTTATCCTTCAAATGTATTTACACATCTCTACATTATTGCATAGCCAGTAAATTCACATTCATGTCTCCTTGTTCAGCCTCTTTGGACAGAGCTGATTATCCTGTTTGATTGTCTAAAGAGCATGCTGGAGGTGGAGAGTTAAAGCATAACTAAAAGCATAACCTAATTTTAGTTTTGGATAGAGTGGAGAGGGAATGTTGCTGTCTGTGTCCCCATTAGGGAGATCCACCACTATATTTGTCCAGTTTACCATCGTCACTGAGAGTAAAAGTGAAAGGAAATCCCAAATTGTGTGTGGTCAACAGAACAGGAATAGGGGGGAAATCTTTCAATGGGGACGCTAATTCTAGTGATTCTGGTGACAACCAGGAATTCACTCACTTTGAAGGGGTTTCCTCACCTACTGTTTTGGCCATGGGACGAGAAGTAAAGGAAATTTCCCCAGTGGGTCACAAATGAAAAAACTTGATAGGGGTTATAACCCTCCCTTACTCTATCCAAAATTAAAAAAAAAATGCCTTTAGTTCTACTTTAGGTAGGAAGTTTCAATAATAAATAAGCAAATCAACATATTATATGCTGGCTATGCAGCAAGGCACAGATGTGTGAATTGTAAATTATTGTGCAGGCAAAACAGTTAACATATACCATATGCATCTATACTATGTGTTTTGCTACTTTGTTGAGTTTCACTTCAAATGATATCTATTGTGGTTTCCTTTATATCTATAAAATCAATCAGCAATGAAATGTATTGTAGTTAATACCAGCTTGCCTGGATGGTAAACTGACACAGAACTGAAAAATAATGTTTCTATTCTACAGCTATTCATACATGGCCAGATTTCGGTGCACAGGCTGAACAAAAAGAAAATCATTCACTTGCCTCATCCACATTGACAGTGTGGATGACTTACGGTTATTGTTTCTAAGCAGCCGCAGCACCTGATTGGATGCAGTCATGGTTTGGTTGACAATTTTCCACCCTGCTCCTTTGATTTTTCATTTGAGCTTTGTTGAGCCAGGTGGTGCCGATAGGGCCACCCACAATTAGAATCTTGACTGATTCACCAGAAATCCACCAAAAATTTTGAGAATTTTAGAGTGTATGGCAAACTTAAGCGTGCATGACTTATGCAAATAGTAGTGATAACAATTGAAAAAGGAAATGATACTGGGAAGGCAATTTTTCCACATATACACTAAATTACCAAAAGTATTGGGTTGCCTAATTTTAATGGCATCCCAGTCTTAGTCCGTAGGGTTCAATAATGAGTTGGCCCACCCTTTGCAGCTATAACAGTGTTAACTCTTCTGGGAAGGTTGTCCACAAGGTTTAGGAGTGTGTCTATGGAAATGTTTAACCGTTCTTGCAGAAGCTCATTTGTGAGGTCAGGCACTGATGTGGATGAGAAAGCCTGGTTCTGGTTCTACGCTCAAATTCATTCCAAAGGTGTTCTATCAGGTTGAGGTCAGGACTCTGTGGAGGCCAGTCAATTTCCTCCACCCCAAATTCGCTATCCATGTCTTTATGGACCTTGTTTTGTGCACTGGTGCACAGTCATGTTGGAACGGGAAGGGGCCATCCCTAAACTGTTCCAACAAAGTTAAAAGCATAAAATTGTCCAAAATGTCTTGGTATGCTGACGCCTTAAAAGTTCCCTTCACTGGAACTAAGAGGCCAAGCCCAACCCCTGAAAAAAAACCCCATAAGATTATTCCCCCTTCACCAAATGATTTGGACCAGTGCACAAAGCAAGACATGGATGAGCAAGCTTGGGGTGGAAGAACTCGACTGGCCTGCACAGAGTCCAGACCTCAACCTGATAGAACACCTTTGGGATGAATTAGAGCGGAGACTGCGAGCCAGGACTTCTGCTCCAACTTCAGTGCCTGACCTCACAAATGCACTTCTGGAAGAATGGTCAAACATTCCCATAGACACACTCCTAAACCTTGTGGACAGCCTTTCCAGAAGAGTTGAAAAGGGTTGGGCCAACACAATATTGAGCCCTACAGACTTATGCCCCGTACACACGGTCGGATTTTCCGATGGAAAATGTCCGATCGGAGCGTGTTGTCAGAAATTCCGACCGTGTGTGGGCTCCATCGGACATTTTCCATCGGATTTTCCGACACACAAAGTTGGAGAGCGGGAGATAAAATTTTCCGACAACAAAATCCGTTGTCGTAAATTCCGATCGTGTGTACACAAATCCGACGGACAAAGTGCCACGCATGCTCAGAATAAATAAAGAGATGAAAGCTATTGGCCACTGCCCCGTTTATAGTCCCGACGTACGTGTTTTACGTCACCGCGTTTAGAACGATCGGATTTTCCGACAACTTTGTGTGACCGTGTGTATGCAAGACAAGTTTGAGCCAATATCCGTCGGAAAAAATCCTAGGATTTTGTTGTCGGAATGTCCGAACAAAGTCCGACCGTGTGTACGGGGCATAAGACTGGGATGCCATTAAAGTCCATGTGCATGTAAAGGCAGGTGTCCCGATACTTTTGGTAATATAGGGTATATGCGTATGTGCTCAATGAGTCCAGAATCTATCCAAGTGCCTTAGGTGACTCCATATATCAAGGTCCCAGTGGTCAGTAATGACAGGCCAACTATTGGTCTACTTCATAATACAGACTGGGGCACTCACAGCTAAGAAAATGAACTTTTTTCACAGTTAACCAAAGGTCACAGAAGAAAACAAATTACCTCTCCAATGACCATTTCACACGGGTATGCCGTGATTTCTCAATGCTGAAAAACATGTGTGTCAACATGTATGGAAACACTGGACAGGTCATTTTTTTACTCATTGGTCTTGAGGCACTAGACTAATAGTACGACATGAAAAAAAAGGTCTATGAGTGCCCCCCTAGCATCAGGGTCCCTAGAGTTCCCTTGCCTTTTATATCAGTGTCCCCAGAGCCCCCCCTTCTTACATCAGGGGTCTTCAGAGTTTCCTCCATCTTACATGAGGGTTCTCAGGGTTCCCTTCTCTCTTACATCAGTGTCCCCAGAGCCTCCCTTCCTTACATCAGGGGTCTCCAGAGTTTACTCCTATCTTACATCAGTGTCCCCAGAGCCTCCCTTCCTTACATCAGGGGTCTCCAGAGTTTACTCCTATCTTACATCAGTGTCCCCAGAGCCTCCCCTCCTTACATCAGGGGTCTCCAGAGTTTCCTCCCATCTTACATCAGGGTTCCCAGGGTTCCCTTCCCTCTTACATCAGTGTCCCCAGCTTACATCAGGGGTCTCCAGAGTTTCCTCCCATCTTACATCAGGGTTCCCAGGGTTCCCTTCCCTCTTACATCAGTGTCCCCAGCTTACATCAGGGGTCTCCAGAGTTTCCTCCCATCTTACATCAGGGTTCCCAGAGCCCCCCATACATGAGGGTCCCCAAATGGCCATATTAGGTCAATGACATCACAAGCATTCCCACCCTATTGTGTACGAGCAGCTGCGGGGAGGGGAATGAGATGCACTCATATGACATCTTCAAACTGGTTCTGTCAAACTGGGTCTGGACCCGAACCCAGCTCACCCCTGCTAAGTAGCTAATTTATTATGAATACAAATATCTATGCCTACATTGTTTCACAGATTTAACAGTTTTCATACATTTTCCCCAAAAGGTGTGCAGTCTTACTGATTTTTTTAGAAAGCAGCCAAAGCCCGTTCCCTGTCAACAAGGTGCAGAGATAGACTCTTGCTCTCTGTGTGGAAGCAGTGGTCTCTCTGCAGAGGTCTGACATATCCTCTGCTAAATCAGACCCATAGCTCTGCAATCAGGAAAGCTCATGCTCCTTGCACTTTGCTGTTGCTGCTTTCTAAAGAACCAGCAACTTTATAGCAGCGACTTGTAGCAACTTCATATCTCTGGCATTTTTGCTGACTATGAAGTTGCTGCTCTAGCTGGATACAATGATTACCTATGCAAGGACAAATTGCTAATGTGTCATGTTCATTGGCCATTACATTCGATAACATGACTAGTAGCTTAAGTCAGTGATTCACAAGCTCCAAATGCTGCAAAAAGTCAAACACCTGGCATTTCAGTAACACAGTCCTTTTATTTTTCTCCTAGTAAGAAAAATGCTAAGGAGAGTAAATCTGTAGTTGCTAAAAAAAATCGCCAGTGTGACATGGGCCTAAGACTCTGTCTTGATGCACCTGGAATGCATTTCCCTGGTTTAGGCCCTGTTCACACTTGTGCGATTTCTCCTGCGTCTGCTGTCATGCACAACAATGCAAATCACATTAATCTTTATGGTGCCTTTCATATCAACGCAACATGGTGTAATGCGATTTTTGAAAAGGTGCAGATGCTTCTTTGGTACAGCATAGTGCATTTTTGGCTCAATAGTACGTAAAATGCATGTAAAAACACATGTACGTGCGTTTTTAGTGCATTTTTGGCACTTAGTTTAAAATCCAGTCTCACTCACTTCAGTTGAGCTTTAAGTAACTGTATTGATCAAAAACAGTATTGTTCTATAATCATTATTCTATGAAAATCTCCAGATTAAAAGGAATCACTCTTCTATGCATTTTGTCCAAATCAAAATGTGCAAGAAATTGCACTTAGTAAAATGTGTTATTAATGGGCTGTGGAGTTTCCTATTAAACTTTACACTAATCTCAGGTAATATGGTTTTAGAACAGCATGTTTTTTAATTTAGGAAAAGCATGAAGGTCACAGTGTCTGCGTGGACTCGCCCTAGGAGCAGAGCAGTTATACACATTTAGCCTGGGTGCTTGTTTTTTTCCTAAATTACAGCATGATTTAATGGATTTTCTACATTCTTGTCACATTAGTGACTATACAGTGTACAAGCATTAGCTATTATAATCCCTCTGCTGTCACTAAGGGAATGTGCACTTGGATAAATGAGCTTCAATGTGTTCAGATGGTTGTAATAAGAGAATAAATATTTGCTTTAACAAAACAATTCGTTTTGCAACTAAAAAAATTTTTTCCCCCTAACAAATATAGCTCAGCAAAATAACTAAGCTTTACTGGAACCAGTTTCTTATAACGATTCTACAGAATTAAGCATAAGTAAGTAAGAAATAAGTATACACTATACTGTCAAAAGTATTGGAACACTTGCCTTTACACACACATGAAATTTAATGGCATCCCAGTCTTAGTCCGTGGGGTTCAATATTGAGTTGGCCCACTCTTTGCAGCTATAACAGCTTCAACTCTTCTGGAAAGGCTGAAACCCTGATGCTAGGGGGGCACTCATAGACCTTTTTTATTCATGCCGTACCATTAGTCTAGTAGTGGCTCAAGACCAAAGAGTAAAAAAATGACCTGTCCAGTGTTTCCATACATGTTGACACACATGTTTTTCAGCATTGAGAAATCACGGCATACCCGTATGAAATGGTCATTGGAGAGGTAATTTGTTTTCTTCTGTGACCTTTGGTTAACTGTGAAAAAAGTTAATTTTCTTAGCTGTGAGTGCCCCAGTCTGTATTATGAAGCAGACCAATGGTTGGCCTGTCATTACTGACCACTGGGACCTTGATATATGGAGTCACCTAAGGCACTTGGATAGATCCTGGACTCATTCAGCACATACGCATATACACTATATTACCACAAGTATCAGGAGGCCTGCCTTTACACGCACATGGACTTTAGAGGCATCCCAGTCTTAGTCTGTAGGGTTCAATATTGTGTTGGCCCTCCCTTTTCAACTCTTCTGGGAAGGCTGTCCACAAGGTTTAGGAGTGTGTCTATGGGAATGTTTGACCATTCTTCCAGAAGTGCTTTTGTGAGGTCAGGCACTGATGTTGGACGAGAGGCCTGGCTCGCAGTCTCCGCTCTACTTTACCCAAAGGTGTTCTATCGGGTTGAGGTCAGGACTCTGTGCAGACCAGTCAAGTTCCTCCACCCCAAACTCACTCATCCATGTCTTTATGAACCTTGTTTGTGCACTGGTGCGCAGTCATGTTGGAACAGGAAGGGACCATCCCCAAACTGTTCCCACAAAGTTGGGAGCATGAAATTGTCCCATATGTCTTGGTATGCTGATGCCTTAAGAGTTCCCTTCACTGGAACTAAGGGGCCAAGCCTAACCCCTGAAAAACAACCCCACACCATAATTCCCCGTCCACCAAATGATTTGGACCAGTGCACAAAACAAGGTCCACGAAGACATTGATGAGCAAGTGCAGGGTGGAGGAACTTGACTGGCCTGCACAGAGTCCTGACCTCAACCTGACAGAACACCTTTGGGATGAATTAGAGCGGAGACTGTGAGCCAGGCCGCCTTGTCCAACATCAGTGCCTGACCTCACAAATGCGCTTCTGGAAGAATGGTAAAACATTCCCATAGACACACTCCTAAACCCTGTGGACAGCTTTCCCAGAAGAGCTGAAAGTGGAGTTCCACTCCAAAAATTATTTTAGCATTTTTTAGCTGCATTAAAAACGCTTAATAACATATGGAGAAAAAAAAAATTTTTACTCACCTCTTAATGCCTGTTGCTAGGGGGTCCCTCATAATCTGCCTCCTTACTCACCTCGGCTCCTTATGTAATTTCCCTCGGTGCCCTTGGGGCCGGAAGGAAGATCACCTCTCCCCCGCCCTCTAGGCACTCATCTGGGACACGTCACAGGTCCCAGATGATTGCGCGGCCAGTCTCGCAACACGGCGCGGCTAACGCATGCGTAGTGGGTGCCCGGCTGTGAAGCCACAGCCGGGCGCCCACAGTTACAATTCTGGAGCCGCTGAGTGGAGGGGGAGACGAGCGGGACTTCGATCCCTCGCATCGCTGGACCCTGGGACAGGTAAGTGTCCGATTATTAAAAGTCAGCAGCTGCAGTATTTGTAGCTGGTGACTTTTATTTTTATTTTTTAAGTGGAACTCCGCTTGAAGCTGTTATAGCTGCAAAGGGTGAGCTAACTCAATATTGAACCCTAAGGACTAAGACTGGGATGCCAATAAAGTTAATGTGCATGTAAAGGTAGACATCCCAATACTTTTGACAATATAGTGTATATTTATATAGACATTGAAAAAAAAAGATCAGGCCCCATGTTAAAAGAGAAGTTCAGGATTTAAAAAAAAAAAACAAAACATACTCACCTAGGTGGAAGCAAGATCGATCCGATGCTGCATATGTACCCTGTCATCTTTGAAGTGAGAACTGAACAATCAAACACCGCTGATCACTCAGTTCTCCCCTATACTCTGAGCAAAGAGCCGTGACTGTCAGTCAGCGGCTCCCTGCTCTCCCCTTCAGCGCTCACTGGAACGCTGGGCTGTAAAGGGGGTGAGGGGGGCTAGCTCAGACTCTTAATGGATCACTGAGATTCTGAGCCAGGTGCCAGTCCAAGCATCTGACCTTATGGATGGGATCTTTCCAGAGCCTGGACCGGCTGAGTGACATCAGCTGGCAGCAGGCTTTAGCTTGCTGTTGGATGAAAACTGGTCACAAGAGTGCAGAATGAACTGTACTCATGTGATCCATTGGAGAAGTATAGCCAAAAAAGCTTTGGCTATACTTCTTCTTTAAGCTTGGCTATATTTCAAAGTTCCATTAAAAAAAATGTCCAATATAGGCATGTAACATAGCCTTGTTATTTTATGCTACATATCGGCGTACTTCTCCACTGACAACTAATCTAAACTAAATAACAGCACACGACACATCTAAATCTGCTGCACAATGTATGTTGTGCTATACAGTACATTACATTTCCAGACTGCTGAACTCTGAACATCCATATCACTAGTTTTTTTTTTTTTTTTGTTTTTTTTTAGGAATTGGGTATATCAAACTGTTTAGTGATTTGGCACGCTTTATGTACTGGTTAATAAGTTTGAAAAAAAATCATGGCTATCAAGTTCAGCTCCTGCAGCTCTGGTTTTCAGCAACGGTCCCCAACCTCAGTCCTGAATGTTATGGGAATTTCTTTTAAATAAAATAGCTGTCAGAAACACCAAGCCATTGACATTGATTAAAGGCACCTGTGCAAGGTTAAGGATATCCTGAAAACATGACCTGTTGGTGGTACTTGAGGACTGAGGTTGGAAACCATTGGTTTACAGGAAGGTAAAACAAAACCCTTTGGGAAAACCGTAGACAATTTTGTGGAAGAAAAAAAAATCCTATCTGACCCCACCAAGTAGGCAGGTCACTTCTCTGGATCAAATTATTCCCATTCCATCGTTTAGTAGTTATAGCACCTATAAAAAATATTCATGTACATGTTTTATTGTTCTAGTATCGTTAATTGCATTGAATATAGTTTTACTTTACAGTGATTAACAGAAATAGATCCTTTGTGAAAATGTGAAAAAAAAAATCAGTGTAAAAGTGATTTAGAATAATTGTCATGAACAAAAAAGTAAGAAAATAAGTAAGTATATGGAACCTTTAATATGATACAGCAAAATTATCTGAAATATAGCCGGTTATTTTCCAAAGCTACATGATTAAATAATTGGAGTTTACCAGTGTGTAGTCAATGGGTTTCAAGGAAAAGTCATTGAAATACATGGGTATCAGAAAGGTTAAAGTGATTAAGGCAGAAAGTTTTTTTATGTTAATGCATTCTATGCATTAAAGTGGAATTAAAGTCTTGTTTCTTTTCATTTTTTTGAAAATAACAAACATGTTATACTTACCTGATCTGTGCAATGGTTTTGCACAGAGCAGTCCGGATCCTCCTCTTCTCGGGTCCTGGTTCCTCCCTCCTGCTGGGTGCCCCGACAGCAAGCAGCTTGCTGTGGGGCACCGAAGCAGGATCGCTCTTGAGCCACGGCCCTGTGTGTCCATTCACACATGGAGCCATGGCTCAACTCCGTCTCCTGATTGGCTCACTGGCTGTAATTGACAGCACTGGGAGCCAATGAATCCTGCTGCTGCCAAAAGCCAATCAGGAGTGCGAGTCCCCGGAGAGGCAAGGCTCTCATGGACATTGCTGGATCGAGAGGGGGCTCAGGTAAGTATTAGGGGGGGCTGCTGCACGCAGAAGGTTTTAACCACTTGAAGACCAGCCGCAGCAGTTATACCGAACCGCCATCGACGTCATCCCTTCCACGCAGCGCTCCACGAGCGTTTCAAGCCTCACTTTCAAATCGCTCTACTGCAGGGTAGTCTACCTGGTCATGATTGCAGATTGACAGCAGTGAGAGCTGGCAGTGCGGAGGATGGTCTATGATATTCCGCGAAGGACAGGCCAGTAGCCAATTGTGGATGACCATTCAGGTAAAAGACTAACGAGAGGCCACCAAGAGTCCAATAGCAACTCAGAGGATGGTACATTCCTCAATGGCTGAGATTGGAGAGACTATGCATACAAGTGTTGCCAGGACTTCACTAGTAACAACTTTATATGGAAACCGGCAAAAGTAAGCTGTGTCTGCATTTTATATTCCAATCATAAATTGCAGGCCAATGTGTTCCACTAAGTTTTCTTTGCATAACAATGCAGGAAAAATAATTTTGTGACTGGAGTTAGGGTCCCTGCATGATCCTGAAACGTTGCTTTTCTATGTGAGCAAACAAGAATAAAGAGTTTTACACTTTGAAACAAGCTTGTCGGGGTGCTGGCGACATTCCAGATAGCAAGCAATTGTGCTGCAAGTTTGAAAAGGACTTCCTAACCTATTGCTAGACTTGCCAGGCTTCACAAGTTTGTTGTACAATTGCAGCAAGTCTGCATGACTCTAGATCAACTTTCTTTGCCAACTTTCTGCAAGTCTGCTGCAAGTTCTGGTTCAGTTATGTTGTGCAATAGTCATCCCACCACAGGGGTCACTGTGAGTTGCAGAGCTCTTGCTGTAGACTCACCACTGCAACTTTGCTCTTGCTAGAGACTTGTCAAATTTGCTAGAAATTGGAAAAGTGTCAACTAGAACTTGCCAGTGAAAATGTGCAGCAAGTTAACAGAATTACAATTCAACATTACCACAAATATGTGGCAAGTTATCCTTGCTATCTGGAATATTTAATTTATGATGTACACCATGACCAGATGGAAGTCATTGCAGGACCTTTTCAACCACATGGTCAATTCCAGTATAGAGTGCGAGGGGAATATACCACCTGAAGAAGAGGCTGGTTACATGACTTTGACAGGTCATGTGAAAGGCTCTTTGCCTCAGGGCATTTTTTTAACCTAGTCACATGTAGGCGAGGCCTACTTGCCCTGTAAATAGGGATTACACCAAGTTGTGGGGCTGGGGCCAAACAGCCCCACTGCTAGGAAACACTCTGTGGACACGCTCACTAATGCCTATGACCTGTCGGAGCCACAGTCATGCAAGAATCAGCATTAAGGCAGCACCCCATGCTTAGAAGTGAGCAATCCACCTTGCACAGGAACACATACTTTCGAGGATCTTCACTGTGAGACACTCTTCCCCTTACAGTGTACACTTTTATCTTTCTGAATGCAGCATTTTGAGGGGGACACCACAGAGTCTGTGTCCCACTCCATCAGCTCAGCTACCCTTCCACCTCAGTCCCAGTGGCAGAACATCTCTACTGCAGCTAGGTCCACTGGGCCTCCATGCTACGGATTCAGTCCCGAATGCTAAAGAGGCACTGACCGCTAGGTAGGTAGTCAGAACACTGACCACCTCTCTGCCAGAAGACCCTTCACCCATTCCTGGTACTACTCTATAGCATTCCCACCTGGTTACCTATAGCGACTGCATGCTGAACATGACTTTACACCAACTCCTCTGCATTGTTAACCCTTCCTTGGCGGCACTCTTGCTGCTCCTCTTCATCCCCACTGATGTTACAGGCTCTGATATTTTGATACAGCATGTACCTTAATGCACTCCTTTTAAATTACTTCAGATCTGGCTTGAAACAGTTAATAGCAACTTTACTGAAGACTTGCAGCAGTACAGTCCATAATGCACAGTCTCTCAGAAACACATACACATTCTAACTAAAGCCTTGTAACATGGTACGATTGTTTGTTGACAGACTGTTGTCCTAAAATCTTGCTGTTAGTAAGCTTCTTTTGACAATTGTTGTCCAACTTTCAGCCAACAAATGTAGTAAATTCATCACACAAAAGTCGAAAGTACAAACACGCATGCTTGAAATTAATGCTCACAAAAATGAAATTAGCAGAAGGGGCCCAAAGAGTGGCACTCAACAGTTGAAATTCCTCGTAGTACGTCACTACGTTCATGTTTGTGGCATGACAATTGTGTACCATTAGTATGCAAGACAAGATCCTGGCACACGCCCTTTTGACAAAAATCAGACGCTCGTTTGGTCAACAATCGTATTGTGTGTAAGAGGCTTAAGGTTGGCTACCCGGGTCATACCTTGCCCAGAGATAGCAAGTCCTTAGCGACAGCCCATTACTGTTGGTTCTCTGGTTCCAGGGGGAATCCCATACGAGCTACCCAATGGTGGGGAATCCATTGCTCCAACCGGACTACATCCCAGATAGGAAGGAGAACTTGTAGAGTTTGTAGTAGGGGTGCAACGGATCGCCATCGATCCGTGATCCGATCCGCGGAGGTTGATCCGTACGGGACACCCATGATCCGCGGAGGGCTCAGTGGCCTCGGCCATAGGAAAGACCGCGGCTTCGGCCTAGCTCCGGAGCGGCGGCCATCTTGGTACACCCGGTGGCCGTTTAGCACGTGATCGCTCCGTCAAATGACGGAGCGATCACTTGTAACAAACCGGCGTCATGTCAGGACGCCGGTTCCTCTCTCCCCTCTGTGTACTGATCTCTACAGTGGAGGGGAGAGTTCGGATGGCAGCAGTGCCAATACTCTGCAATGCCCTGCCAATACTCTGCAATGCCCTGCCGCAATACCCTGCCAATACTCTGCCATGCCCTGCCAATACTCTGCCACGCCCTGCCAATACTCTGCCACGCCCTGCCAATACTCTGCCACGCCCTGCCAATAGGGAGATTGTGGATATTACAGTGGGGGAGATTTTTTTTTTGTTGATCCGAAAATGATCCGAACCGTGACTCCTGATCCCAGGAACAATCCGAACCGTGAGTTTTTTGATCCGTTGCACCCCTAGTTTGTAGTGTAGAATTGTAAGTCTTTTAACTTGCTGCACATTTTCACTGGCAAGTTGTACACTTGCAGAGCACTTAAAGCACAAGTTCTAGTTGATGCTTTTCCAATTTGTAGCAAACTTGCATGACGAGTCTCTAGCAAGAGCAAAGTTGCAGTGGTGAGTCTACAGCAAGAGCTCTGCAACTCACAGTGACCCCTGTGGTGGGATGTCTATTGCACAACATAACTGAACCAGAACTTGCAGCAGACTTGCAGAATGTTTACAAAGAAAGTTGATCTGGAGTCATGCAATGCAGACTTGCTGCAATTGTGCAGCAAAGTTGTGAAGCCTGGCAAGTCTAGCAATAGCTTATGTGGCAGTGGGACTCTGTGCTACTTGGAAGATTGCTGGTTTACGCCAGATTTTGGAGAGACAGGCACGCTGATTACACAGCTGTGTGCTGGGCTATTTAGTTGTGACCTGACTATGGCTCAGGGCCCCACCCATAGCTGCCAACTGTCCCGAATTTCCCAGGACATTCCCGGGACGTGGACTTCATTCCCGGATTTGTGGTGTCCCGGGAAATGTCCCGAAAAATTCGGTTCCGGTTTTTGAAACCGCCGCCGCCGCCGCCGCTAGAGGTCGGCGGCCGGCGGAGACATTGTCTCCGCCGGCCGCCATTTTGTTGAAGTTCAGGAAGACGGCTGGGGGGAGGCTAGACGAAGCTTCTGCGTCGCCGCCCACCCCCTGCCCCGCTCCGCCTCGGCCCGCCCCGCTCCGCCTCGCCCCGCTCCGCCTCGGCCCGCCTACCCCCCGCCCCGCTGCCAGTCTGATATGGAAAGGGGCGGGGGTTCTAGGTGGGGGGTGAGCGCGCGCACCGCTGTGGGACACGATGTGAGTGTGGGGGGGCACTGGGGACACCTGATGTGAGTGTGGGGGGGCACTGGGGACACCTGATGTGAGTGTGGGGGGGCACTGGGGACACCTGATGTGAGTGTGGGGGGGCACTGGGGACACCTGATGTGAGTGGGGGGGGCACTGGGGAAACCTGATGTGAGTGTGGGGGGGCACTGGGGACACCTGATGTGAGTGTGGGGGGGCACTGGGGACACCTGATGTGAGTGTGGGGGGCACTGGGGACACCTGATGTGAGTGGGGGGGACACTGGGGACACCTGATGTGAGTGTGGGGGGGCACTGGGGACACCTGATGTGAGGGGGGGGCACTGGGGACACCTGATGTGAGTGGGGGGGGCACTGGGGACACCTGATGTGAGTGGGGGGGGCACTGGGGACACCTGATGTGAGTGGGGGGGGCACTGGGGACACCTGATGTGAGTGGGGGGGGCACTGGGGACACCTGATGTGAGTGGGGGGGACACTGGGGACACCTGATGTGAGTGGGGGGGACACTGGGGACACCTGATGTGAGTGGGGGGGACACTGGGGACACCTGATGTGAGTGGGGGGGGCACTGGGGACACCTGATGTGAGTGGGGGGGCACTGGGGACACCTGATGTGAGGGGGGGCACTGGGGACACCTGATGTGAGGGGGGGCTCCGCCGGGGACTCCTGGTGTGAGGGGGGCTCCCTTGGGGACTCCTGATGTGAGGGGGGCTCCCTTGGGGACTCCTGATGTGAGGGGGGCTCCGCCGGGGACACCTCATGTGAGGGGGAGCTCCGCCGGGGACACCTGATGTGAGGGGGAGCTCCGCCGGGGACTCCTGGTGTGAGGGGGGCTCCCTTGGGGACTCCTGATGTGAGGGGGAGCTCCGCCAGGGACACCTGATGTGAGGGGGAGCTCCGCCGGGGACTCCTGGTGTGAGGGGGGCTCCCTTGGGGACTCCTGGTGTGAGGGGGGGCTCCGCCGGGGACTCCTGGTGTGAGGGGGGGCTCCGCCGGGGACACCTGATGTGAGGGGGGGCTCCGCCGGGGACACCTGATGTGAGGGGGGGCTCCGCCGGGGACTCCTGGTGTGTGGGGGGGCTCCGCCGGGG
The DNA here is from genome assembly GCF_042186555.1 of Aquarana catesbeiana. Classification (NCBI taxonomy): domain Eukaryota; kingdom Metazoa; phylum Chordata; class Amphibia; order Anura; family Ranidae; genus Aquarana; species Aquarana catesbeiana. Next base: position 276,527,008 of record NC_133327.1, read on the forward strand.
ACACCTGATGTGAGGGGGGGCTCCGCCGGGGACTCCTGATGTGAGGGGGGCTCCGCTGGGGGCACCTGATGCAAGGACGGACTCTGCTCGGACATCTGAAGCAAGGACGGACGGCTGGTGGCAGGCGACGTGGCTGGTGACACGCTCAGGGATCCCACTGATTCTGCATTATGGTGAGTTGAATGATTTCATTTTATATTACAATATAATAATAGAAATAATGCGCTTCAATCATCCTGACACCATAACAACCATGGTGCCGGGATGATTGAAGCATTAACACCAGGTGTTTGGAGTATCTTTATCTGCTGATTGTTAAACTTTCTAGAATACACATATTTCTATTATGTAGGATCTGGGGCTGCTGTCCCGTCATTTCCCTCTCTCTCCCCCTCTCTCCCCCTCTCCATCCCTCATTCATTTCAGACTCTAACCACACCCTCTAGAGCCACGCCCATTTAAGCCACGCCCACAATTTCACGTAAACCGCGCCGCACTTGTCTGTTTTTCCCAGGCCACGCCTGCTGACGAATGCCCCGCCCCCTAATTATTGGACAGCTCCGCCTACAGCCACAAAAGTGTCCCACATTTTTTTTTTACAATGTTGGCAACTATGCCCACCCAACAGACAAGAGGTCTGTGCATGGGAGTCAGGTGGACTCCCATTTCTCTGCAGGAGTCAGAGGCTGCATGGGGGCAGCCAGAGCATGCATGTCTACAGGAGGCAGATGTAGTCTGTGACAGAGCAGTAAAGTAGCTGATTGTGAGTAAGCTATAAGAGAGCTTGACTCACTCTAAGGCAGTGGTCATCAACCCTGTCCTCAGGGCCCACTAACAGGTCAGGTTTGCAAGATACCTGAAATACATCACAGGTTATATCATTTCCTGCTTAGTGATTGCACGATTCTAGTCTGCATCTCCCCAAGGTAATACATAAAACCTGGCCTGTTAGTGGGCCCTGAGGACAGGGTTAATGACCACTACTCTAAGGAACTCTTTTGGTCTAAGGAGCAGACTTAAGGTCTAAGCTGGAGGCCTTATATATTCTGATTGTGCAAGATACAGTAATGGTGGAACCCCCTGCGTGGGCTACTGATGTCTTTTGTGAACTTTTCCATTCTTTTAAATAAAAGTGGGCTACTAGGCCCTTAAAAATACAGTTTTGGACTGATGCACTCATTGAAAATGCACCTACCGCTTGAGTCTGATCACCCCAATCTTACACTTAGCAAGTCATTTTCAAACTTGCAGCTCATTTGCTTGCTATCTTGGATAGCTCAGAAAGCTCAATACAGCACTCCCATCCTGAACCCCCCGGACTCATGCCTTCCCCTTGTATTTATCAGAACACAACAGTCGCAGGACCCAGAAAAGTCCAGGAAAGAGTCCAGTAACTGTTAACCCCTTCCCATCCCAGACAGCCTTCACTGTCTGCATAGTCACAAATTGCAAAAACACATTCACTGGTACCCCGTAAGCACCTATTTACACACATGAATGGGGCTTTGCTTGCTTTGGAGTCCCAAACAATTGAAACTTTATTTTATCTGATGCAGTTCCCATGGCTGGAGGTTTGAGGCCTCTTATTTTTAGAAAAACTACTGAAAGTAATTTTAGAGAAAGATCCTTGGTGTGTTTTCCCATACATTGAACTTCTATCTACGTATGCAGAAATGTTTTTGCACCTCCTCCTCTTCAACTTGTCATAACAACGGAGCAATGGAAAAATGCTTTGCTGCCTCGATATGTGAGCTTTTACTGTAATGTCCTTTTATAAGCAATGACAATCAGTGTGATGTAGTGTAGGAAGAGGACAAAGACATACTGTGAGGGTGTCAGATACTAAGAGCTGGTAATTTGCATACTAGCCGTTCTTCTATTGCAAGGAAGATAAGTAAATGTTAATTGATTTTACTTATTGATTTCAACAGCTCTGCAATTTAGAAGAATAAGACGCTTTTTAATTAGACTGAAGTTCTTTTACACACTGTTTGCTCATCAGTAAGGAAAATAATCACTGAATGTGATTCTCTGAATCGCTGATATTGAAGGACAATGAATTTCATCTCACTTGCATCCTAGTAAAGTAAATTAAACCTTTTGGTGATATCTTTTAGGAAATGGAGGTCAATTAAGAGCATCCTTATCAGATAGTTAATAAAGGTAAATAGAATGACAATGAAAGATAGGGAGATGTGTAAATGCAACGTTTGTAGGACCACTAGACTTTCTAATTATACCTATATCACATTGTTTGTTAGTAAATAATTTGACTATCAAAAGCCTTTTTGTGCACCGCATAATACACACAATACTATCTTTAACATATGGTGATATCCCAATATATTGTGAATGCATCAGCATCATTACTAACTGAATAATGGCAATTCAACCCTTTACATTTATTCACACACAAGTAGTTTCTTCATTATGTAAAAGTGAGTTGAAGGAGGTAACCAAAACGTTGTGTTTTAGGCCTCTTTCACACTTGCGTATGGGGCTGATTACGGTTTCCCATAGGAGACTCACTGTGATTTCCTGCAAACAGCCGCAGGTGAGACGCCAGATTCAGAGCAATGGGAGGCCAGCAGCGCTCTCAGTCATTCATGACCATTCGCAGACAGTCTGCGTCCAGGATCCATGATCCTGAGGCAGTTGGTGCATGTTCGATACATGTGAACAGCCGCCAATGGCTGGGGGTGCTGTCGGTCTCACTTTGCTTTGAATGGGCATTCTCACTTGCAGCTGTTCACAGGAAACTCTGCTGAGTGGGAAATTCGTATTGGACCCTATACACAAGTGTGAGCGAGGCTCAGTTCACATATTTGCATCCATTTCTCATGACATGTGAACCAAACTGGCTTTCTACGGAACCGGTTCACATATGTTTAGGACGGCCACTGTGTGCTTTTAAAAATTTGCACCTGAATCTCTGAACGAAACTGCACCGAACTCCTTTTAAAAAATCGCAATGAAACATATGTGACATATGTGAACAAAGCCTTAGGCCTTAACTTTACTTTTTATGTGCTTTTGCACTTCAAATTGATTTTTACGTGTATGATGTGAATGTAAAATCTATATGTAAAGCGCTGCGCAAATTGACGGAGCTATAGAAGTACCTGTAATAAATTAATAATGAATAACTACATTTACATCAGTTTATTTGCTTCATTTTAAATGTAACCATATGAACTGTATTGTGTATTAACCACTTACCCTCTGGAAGATTTACCTCCTTCAAGACCAGGCCATTTTTTGCTATACGACACTGGGTTACTTTAACTGACAATTGCGCAGTCATGCAACGCTGTATACAGGCAGATCTCTATCCTGTCCTCCTCCTCACCAATCAGCGGGTGTCAGTGGTCATCCATCTTTGGCTTTTTTTTTTTTTCAGAAAATAAGGTGCAGGAATTCAACCACGACCCCCCCCCCCTACATACACACCCTCCAAACCGCATTAAATAGTGGGCATGGTCAAATTTCACTAACAGTGGAAGGGTCATAAAAGGGCCTTAATTACCAGGATTGCATTATTTGCAGAGTTGGGGGGGGGGATGGCTGTTACACATAGAGTGTAGAGTTTAGGGGTGTGCTACGTACATAGTACATAGTGCAGAGTTCAGGGGTGTGCTGCACACAGAGTGCAAAGTTCAGTCTTCTTCCACAGCTGCTTACCTCTGCATCTCCTATCAACATCTCTCTTGTACCCCTCTTTGGCTCTGTCTTCTGTGTGCAACCCCCCTTCCACTACCCCTATCTTCTCCCTCCCTCTTTAAAAGCTCCTTACAAGCTGTCACTTGTAAACACAGAAGCTTGCAAAGGAGATCTGAACCATAACAAGATAACATTTAGTTTACTCAAACACTGTGTATCATTTGCTATGTTTTCCACATAAAATTCTGTTTTTACCCTTTTTATTAATACATATTTTATATCAGTGCTGCTTATCCCCCCTGCCTTTTTTCATGCATATTTTATCTCAGTGCTGCTTATATCCCCCTGCCTTTTTAACCACCTCCTGTCTACATGCACATCATAGCTCTGGACTGGCTTCCTGATAGTGACAACAATTGACCATGCCAGCGCAATGTGTCAGAACAGCTACCAGTGTTGTCAACCTCCTGCAGGATTTTTTACTGACACAACATGGCAAATTTAATGATGGAGCACATTGTTTTACTGACAACCTGAAAAATGACAGAACTCCTATTAAAAACTAAGACAATCCATATTTAACCACCTCAGCCCCCTTGGGATTTACCCTCTTCCTGACCAGGCCATTTTTTTTGCGATATGGCACTGCGTCGCTTTAATGGACAATTGTGCAGTGGTGTAATGCTGTACCCAAACAAAATTGACATCCTTTTTTTTCTCACAAACAGAGCTTTCTTTTAGTGGTATTTGATTACCTCTGCGGTTTTTAATTTTTACGCTATAAACAAAAAAAGTGACTTTTTTTTTTTTTTTACTTTCTGCTATAATACATATCCCCCCAAAAAATATAAAAAACCAAATGTATTCATGAGTTTTGGCCGATATATAATCTTCTACATATTTTTGGTCAAAAAAAACAAACAAACAATAGGCGTATATTGATTGGTTTATCACAAAGTTATCACGTCTACAAACTATGGGATAGATTTAGTGGAGGGCAGTATAATGGGAGGGGGCAGTATGATGGGGGGGGGGTAGTGGAGGGCAGTATGGGGGGGTTGTACAGCATGACTGGAGGGGGGTAGTGTATGGGAGGGAGCAGAGTGACCATGAGGTATTCAGAGTCAGGGCAGTGCAGGGAGCATTTCTCTTATCTTTCTTCCAGCGCAGGAACAGTCTTCAGGGAAGACCTGGAGTTGGGGGGCAGAGCTTAGGCGCGAGGAGGAATCCTCCTGCGGCAAAAAAGCATTTTTTAAATTGTTTTTACTGGTAATAAGGGGCGATCTGAGATTTTTAGCGGGACTGCGACATTGCGGCAGACAAATCTGACCCCATCATCGACATCGAGTCCTGACATCGAGTCCACCAGACCCGCAGGCGCGCTCCTGCCTGCTATATCACATGCACGGACCGACGTACACCTATGGCTATTCTCGCTATCCAGCCACCTTGCCGCAGTATAACTGTGGCGGGTGGTCAGGAAGCAGTTAAACACTATAAACACAATATGGAAACACTGACAATACCCATAACAAGCAATTTGCCTACTTTACAAAACTTTAAAAAGTCAACACAGCATGACAAATTATCAGTCCCTGATATTTATAGACAGTTGTAAAAATCACAGATTTTTACAAACTCTGTACATTTACGGACAGTTGGCAACCCTGACAGCTACTTGTAGTCTCCACCAGGGCAGCATTTGATTGGTTAACAATCCAGGGACACAGCTGGGAAACTTTGGTCACCCTATTTAAATGAAGTTGCAGATTTAAAACAGAGGGGTTGATTTACTAAAGGCTTGGAAGTGCAGTCGTTGTAGATCTGAGGGGGACATGCAAGGAAAATAAAAAACAGCATTTTAGCTTGTACATGATTGGATGATAAAATCAGCAGAGCTTCCCCTCATTTCAGATCTTCCCCTCAGATCTACAGCGACTGCACTTCCAAGTGCACTTGTAGTGCAAAGTGGATTTGTCTTTAGTAAAACAACCCCAATGTTTGAATGAACTCTTCCCTGTTCCCAGCATTTGTACATTTTCTACATGTATAAATTTTCACTTTGCACAGTCGAGAAATGTTCCTTCTCTCACATTATAGAAAGCTGAGAGATACATGTGTATGGCCACTATTCAATTTTGCACACTTGCAGGATATAAAAGCAAATGAACAAATGTCTGTGCAGAGTAAGGAAATAGGAGATGACATTTATACAGTTAGGGCTGATTCACACCTAGGCATTTTTAGTGCTTTTTGCATTTTGCAGATTTGCTCTACAGAACGTGTTCCATAGGAAACCATGTTAAATGGGCTGTAGTGCAAATCTGCAAAATGCAAAAAGCACTTAAAATGCCTAGGTGTGAATCAGGCCTAAATGACCGCAGTGCACTATGCACATTCCTTGTACAGGGCAGTAAATAGAGAAAAAAAGCTGTCAGTTAATTTATGTAATAATATGTGCAGTGTAGAGTGTGTCACATTGTGGTTCTTTTCCTTTTAATACATAACATGCTCTCATATTGTAACCAAAGCCCTCATGCTCCCCTGGGCTCACCCATCATGATCTCATGTGGATTCAACGTGTATTGTTGTTTTCACTCACTTTGAATGTCACATGGGCCACTAAACATCCCTGTCTATAATCTCCAGTTTGATGAACGAGTTTCTAATTGCCGTGTTTACAGGCTGGGTGTTAATCAGGGGAAGCTGCAGGAAGTTTGGGATGAAACCTGTGACATCAACAAGCCATTAATCACCGGCCAGTTTGGCACACAGAGCAGGAGGGCAGACTACCTCGCAGTTTACCATTGACTTTCCTTCATACTACATAAAATTAAGCTAAAAATAAATGCAATCTAATAATTTCTTTTATCCTTTCATGTTGGTTTATGGGTCTGCTTTGTATGCAATGTGTATTAGAAGCATTCTATTGTTTTTTCATATTTAAAGTGATTATAAAGGCTTGTTTTTTATTTTCTTTAAATAACAAACATGTCATACTTACCTCCACTGTGCAGCTCATTTTGCACAGTGTGGCCCCAATCCTCCTCTTCTGGGGTCCCTCTGCGGCGCTCGCGGCTCCTCCTCGTATTAGATAGCCCCCTAGGAGAAGTGCTCTCCCGGGGGGGTTACCTTGCGGGCGCCCTCCTGAGTCCATACCTCCCAACCGTCCCAGGTTGCCCATGAAAGTCCCACTGTGGGAGGTCTGTCCCACGTCCCGGGCACCTTCATTCCGGAACAACACAATGTCCCGGAATTGCCCCATTGGCCGATCTGATGCCCCCTAAAAATTGCTGCTGTATTGCCATTGTCCCTCACTGCCCGCTGTAATAGTTCTGGCCGAGACCACTTCATTTCACCCCCAGATGCTGCCTGGCTCACTGCCAAAACAACTGGTTGCTAGGCATGGCCCGCCTGGCGTCTAACAACAAGTGACGTCACGATAAGGAGGAGAGTGGAGCCCCAGCATTCAGAGCGAGCCGGAGGAGGATTCCTCCTCGCGCCTAAGCTCTGCCCCCCGACTCCGGGTCTTCCCTGAAGGTTGTTCCTGCACTGGAAGAAAGGTAAGAGAAATGCTCCACTGCCCTGACTCTGAATACGCTCATGGTCACTCTGCTCCCTCCCATACACTGCCCCCCTCCAGTCATGCTGTACAGCCCCCCCATACTGCCCTCCACTACCCCCCCATCATACTGCCCCCTCCCATTATACTGCCCTCCACTACCACCCCTCCCGTCATACTGCCCCAATCCCATAATTCTGCCCCCCCTCCTATTATACTGCCATCCACTGCCACCCCTCCTATTATACTGCCCTTCACTACCCCCCATTATACTGCCCTCCACTGCCACCCCCTCCCATCATATTGCCCCCTCCAATTATACTGCCCTTCACTGCCACCCCTCCTTTTATACTGCCTTCCACTAACCCACCCATCATACCGCCCTCCACTAACCCCCCATTATACTGCCCTCCACTGCCACCCCCTCCCATTATACTGTCCTCCACTGCCACCCCTCCTATTATACTGCCCTCCACTGCCACCCCCTCCTATTATACTGCCCTCCACTAACCCCCCCATTATACTGCCCTCCACTAACCCCCCTATTATACTGCCCTCCACTGCCCCCTCCCATTATACTGCCCTCCACTGCCACCCCTCCCATTAAAACTGCCCTCCACTGCCACCCCTTCCATTATACTGCCCTCCACTGCCATGCCTATTATACTGCCCTACTCTACCACCCCCTCCCATCATACTGCCCTCCACTCCCACCCCTCCCATTATACTGCCCTCCACTGCCACCCCTCCTATTATACTGCCCTCCACTAACCCCCCATTATACTGCTCTCCACTGCCACCCCTCCCATCATACTGCCCCCTCCAATTATACTGCCCTCCACTGTCACCCCGCCTATTATACTGCCCTCCACTGCCACCCCTCCTATTATACTGCCCTCCACTAACCCCCCATTATACTGCTCTCCACTGCCACCCCTCCCATCATACTGCCCCCTCCAATTATACTGCCCTCCACTGTCACCCCGCCTATTATACTGCCCTCCACTGCCACCCCTCCTACTATACTGCCCTCCACTAACCCCCCTTATTATACTGCCCTCCACTACCACCCTCTCCCATCATACTGCCCCCCTCCCATGATACTGCCCTCCACTTCCCCCTCCTATTATACTGCCCTCCACTAACCCCCCCATTATACTGCCCTCCACTGCCCCCCCTCCCATTATACTGCCCTCCACTGCCACCCCTCCCATTATAATGCCCTCCACTGCCAACCCTCCCATTATACTGCCCTCCACTGCCATCCCTATTATACTGCCCTACCACCCACTCCCATCATACTGCCCCCCACTGCCACTCCTCCCTTTATACTGCCCACCACTGCCACCCCTCCCATTATACTGCCCTCCACTAACCCCATTATACTGCCCTCCACTGCCACCCCTCCCATCATACTGCCCCCCCAATTATACTGCCCTCCACTGCCACCCCTCCTATTATACTGCCCTCCACTGCCACCCCTCCTACTATAATGTCCTCCACTAACCCCCTCATTATACTGCCCTCCACTACCACCTCCTCCCATCATACTGCCCCCCTCCCATTATACTGCCCTCCACTACCACCCCTCCCATCATACTGCCCTCCACTACCACCCCTCCCATCATACTGCTCTACCTCCCATCATACTGCCCTCCACTACCACCCCTCCCATCATACTGCCCTCCACTAACCCCCTCCCATTAAACTGCCCTCCACTACCATCCCTCCCATCATACTGCCCTCCACTAACCCCACTCCCATCATACTGCCCTCCACTACCGCCTCCTCCCATCATACTGCCCTCCACTGCCTCCCCTCCCATCATACTGCCCTCCACTGCCTCCCCTCCCATCATACTGCCTTCCACTGCCTCCCCTCCCATCATACTGCCTTCCACTGCCACCCCTCCCATCATACTGCCCTCCACTGATACCCCCTCCCATCATACTGCCCTCCACTGACACCCCCTCCCATCATACTGCCCTCCACTCCATCATACTGCCCTCCACTGCCACCCCTCCCATCATACTGCCCTCCACTGATACCAACTCCCATCGAAAACTGTAAAAAAAAACTCTAAAAATTAAAATGGTAAAATAAAATATAATGGTAAAAAATAATAACAAAAATAAAATAACAAAAATAAAAAAAAAACTACTGATCCTGTCCACTGCCCTACTGATTATGTCTACTGCCCTACTGACTACGTCCACTGCGCTACTGATGTCGTCCACTGCTCTACTGACCATGTCCACTGCTCTACTGACCATGTCCACTACCCTACTGACCACTTTCTCTGCCATACTGACCACTTCCACTGCTCTACTGACCATGTCCACTGCCCTACTGACTGACACCATTCACAGTCCACACTGACACCACTGGCGGAACTATCAGCAAAGGTTGCACTTGTGACTAGGCCCTGGCCTTCTGCCACCATGGCGGGGCCCAAGACTGCAGGACTGCAGAACATGTGAAAGGGATCCGCTGTGGGACCATGAAGGGTCGTGGGATCAATGGGAGGGGCTCTGGGCTTGGAGGGAATGGCCCAGGCTGGAGGTCGGGGGGCCCTTCATGGTTTCTTGCACCAGGGCCCTGAAGGTACTAATTACTCCTCTGCTGCACCCTGTATATAGCTCATCCAGTACCCTGTGCCATGTATGTAGCTCATCTCAGAACCCTGCACCCTGTATATAGCTCATCCCAGAACCCTGTATATAGCTAATTTCAGAACCCTGGACCCTGTATATAGCTCATCGCAGAACCCTGCACTCTTTATATAGCTTACCCCAGAACCATGCACCCTTTATATAGCTTATCCCAGAACCATGCACTCTGTATATAGCTCATCTCAGAACCCTGCACTCTGTACATAGCTCATCTCAGAACCCTGCACTCCGTACATAGCTCATCTCAGAACCCTGCACTCTGTACATAGCTCATGCCAGAACCCTGCACTCTGTACATAGCTCATGCCAGAACCCTGCACTCTGTACATAGCTCATGCCAGAACCCTGCACTCTGTACATAGCTCATGCCAGAACCCTGCACTCTGTACATAGCTCATGCCAGAACCCTGCACTCTGTACATAGCTCATGCCAGAACCCTGCACTCTGTACATAGCTCATGCCAGAACCCTGCACTCTGTACATAGCTCATGCCAGAACCCTGCACTCTGTACATAGATCATGCCAGAACCCTGCACTCTGTATATAGCTTATCCAACAACCCTGCACTCTGTATGTAATGCATTCCAAACACTGCATTCTTTTATCCTTTTTTTTAAATGAATGTGCTGGGGTTTGTATGTATCCATGAGACTCTTGCTTGTGGAACAATAATAAAAGCATATTTTATAGGTACAAGGAAGCCCAAGTTTTGTTTAATGATGCCCATTAAGCTCCTGCCACTGTTAAAAGTTTGACCACGCCCACATTTCAAAAGTTCAAAAGTTGGGAGGTATGCCAGTCCAGCATTTGCGTCCATAGACACGAATGCCGGACTCGGCCCCACCCCTGGCACTCGTATCATTGGATTTGATTGACAGCAGCGGGAGCAAACGGCTGCACTGCTATCAATCTATCTAAGCATGTCCCCGCCGAGGGAAATACGGGGCTCAGGTAAGTAAAACGGGGGGGGGGGGGGGGGCTAGGGGGGCAGTCACTGGCAGGTGTTTTTTCATCTTAATGCATAGGATGAAAAAAAAAACAGGGTTTACAACCCCTTTGACCTTATAACATAAAACAGTGGGCAGAGTGGCCTAATGACCCTCGAACAGTCCCCAAAAGGTTTATTTGCTAAAAATAACCCTTTTTTTTTCTCTTTTTTTTCACCAATCATCCATTTTTTTGGTGAGGGAAGGAGAAGAAAAGTTGTATCTGCAACAGCTTTGCATTGTATATATTGCCAGTCAGGGCTGGCCCAAGATATTTTGCTGCCTGGGACCAAGAATAAAATGCTGCCCCCCCACCACCCAAAACAAATCACGCCCACCAAAAATCCCCCACATCCATTATTTTATATCATGATAATTAAAACTTAAAGGGGTTGTAAACCCTCGTGTTTTTTTCACCTTAATGCATCCTATGTATTAAGGTGAAAAAACTTCTGTCGCTGACAGGCCCCCCTAGCCCCCCTGTTTTACTCATCTGAGTCCCGTTATTCCCACGCCAGAGACACGCTCTTCCCCTCTGCCCGTTGCCTCGGCTCTTGATTGGATAGATGGATAGCAGCGCAGCCATTGGCTACTGCTACTGTCAATCAAATCCAATGAGGTGGATGCCGGGGGGCAGGGCCGAGTCTGGCATTCTGCGTCTATGGACGCAAATGCTGGACTCGGGAGCGTGCCCGCAAGGTAACCCCCTGGGAAAGCGCTTCTCCTAAGGGGTTATACGATGCAGGGAGGAGCTACCAGCGCCGCTGGGGATCCCAGAAGTTGAGGATTGGGGCCACTCTGTGCAAAATGAACTGCACATTGGAGGTAAGTATACCATGTTTGTTACTAAAAAAAAAAAAAAAAAAAATGAAGCCTTACAATCACTTTAATTAAATTTATCAGGAAGTCAGATTTACATGCAACAGCACCTTGTCTATATGCAAAATGATATGACATACCATTATGTTCAATTCCAAGGGTGGGCTAGGGCAGTATAGGGGCAATCTAGGGCAGTATATGGGCAGGGTAGGGCAGTATATAGACAGGCTAGGATAGTATAGGGGCAGGCTAGGGTAATATATAGACAGACTAAGGTAGTATATGGACAGGCTAGGGTATTATATAGACAGGCTAGGGTAGTATATGGACAGGCTAAGGCAGTATAGAGGGAGGCTAGGGTACTATATGGACAGACAAGAGCAGTATAGGGGCCGGCTGGGGTAGTATATAGACAGGCTAGGGTAGTATATAGACAGACTAGGGCAAATTCAATTTGCTGCCCCTCTCAAAGTGCTGCCTAGGTCCAATAGACCCACTGGGACCCATGGTAGGGCCGGCCCTGTTGCCAGTTATAATAGCTACTACGTTGGTACACTAGCACATTGGTATAGCTGGTTCTGTCTTTAAGGTCACATATTTAAGAGCTCCTATTACTTAGGGCTAAGATAAATCTATTTTTTTTTTTTGTTCAACCAACAGGTTGAATGAAAAAAAACAGATTAAATTCCCCCATCCACATATTTGCTGTGCATAGGGGAATCCACCCCTCTGAGCTATTGTATTCTGAAAGCAGGGAGACTTCCCTCCATTAGAATACACTGATCAGCACTGTCGGGTATAGCCCGCAGCTCTGATCGCGCTGGGAAAATCCAACAGGGCGGTAGATCGGTAGATTGACTTCTGTACAACCTCTCTGCCCATACATTGATTGAAATTCATCCGGTCCCTGATGAAGCAGGCAAATTTCAATCCGTGTGTAGCCAGCATAAGCGTTAGTTCTCAGTGGAACTAAATTGTTAAAGCAGAAGTAAACCGCTGTTTTTTTTAAATCCAGCAAGGGAATGCCATAATGTGCTAGTATGCATCGCGCCTTCAGCGGTGACGCAATGTCACCGCTGAAGGCGCTTCCATCTTAACCCAGTCTTCCTTGTAGGTTTGTGGACTCCAGCTGTGTAAGTGGCCAGAGCCACAATGACGTCACTCACACGCATGCGCGCAGAAGCCACCGTTCAGAGCACAGGTATGCCGTTCCTTCAGAGCGCATGCACCGGAGACCTCACCAGCTGCATCACAAGTAAATATCTCCTAAATAGTATCTAGGAGATATTTATGGGTGGCACAGTGGTGTAGTGGGTAGCACTTTCGCCTAGCAGTAAGAAGGGTCGCTGGTTCTCCCTGTGCCTGTGTGGGTTTCTTCCGGGTACTCTAGTTTCCTCCCACACTCCAAAGACATGCTGGTAGGTTAATTGGATCCTGTCTAAATTGTCCCTAGTATGTATGAATGTGAGTTAGGGACCTTAGGTTGTAAGCTCCTTGAGGGTAGGGACTGATGTGAATGTACAATGTATATGTAAAGCGCTGTGTAAATTGATGGCGCTATATAAGTAACTGAAATAAATAAAAAAGTAAATAAAATTTACTGTACCTGTAGGTAAGCCTTACTTATAAGCTTACCTATAGATAAAAATTATGCTTGGCAGTTTACTTGCATTTTAACACATGAGCTTTAAAGGGTTCCCCAAAAAATTAGCAGATGCACAAACTCACAATACCCTGTCCACCCCTCTGGTCCCTGCTGCATGTACTTTATATGATCCCCATCTTTTGGCACTTTCTGCAGCTGGTATAATGGTCCAGCCAATTAATACATCACAAAACAGCACTGGAGGATGTGTAGCAACATATTGATCACTCTTTGATCAGCAGTGACTGCGTGACTATGCTAACAAAAAAGAATCTCTGCTTTGTTTCAGAAAGAAAGGAGTCTCAAAAGGATTCTCATTGGTCAAAGTGGTCATGTGGTCAGCGCTGATCAATACGCCCTCACCATTGCTGGCATTATGTGGATACACATCATTTGGCGCTGTGTAGTTATGTTTTAGCGTTCATGGCCATGCACACAACCATAAAGGGGCAGTACTGTGACCACAGCCCGTGTAAGGATGTCCCCCCAGCTGTTGCGTACGGAGCATGCGTACACAGCATAGGCGTGCGCAGGGGGTGTGCCGGGTGTGCCTGGGCACACCCTAATCACCCTGTGCAGCTCAGATTCCCCCTGCTGATATTTCACCAAAGCTTCTAAAAAATTTAAAAAAATACAAAAATAATGAATAAAAATAAAAAACTACTGACACTGTTCAGTGCCCTACTGACACCATCTACTACTCTACTACATTTTAAAATGTTTACATTTATTTAGAGTGTGTGTGTGTGTGTGTATATATATATATATATATATATATATATAGGCACTCATGTGTGTTTGTGTTTTGGGATGCATACCCTAATGCAATAGGCTACGCACACCTATGGTACACAGGCTGTCTTTAGAGCACTTGTTCGCCAGCATGCTTTATGGAACCCTCCACACCTAGCTGTGTACAACCACATCTTCTAACTGATGCCTATGGGTAGCTGTATGCATCACCTGCAGGTCACAGCAAAGTTTGTACGCAGTCTCTTGATGCTGTATGGCTCCAGATCATTATATTGGATGGAGAGGACAGCGGAAGATGGGGATCATATAAGGTTCACTAGGGGGAGGAGGGGTGGGGAGGGTGTTGCGAGTTACGCTGGCCATACACGGTTCGAATAATGGCCAGTGCAGCTGGAACTGGTGGAGATTTGAAGTGTTAATGAGCAGGCGGAATGTACCAAGTTAATCGATCAATCAACTTGGGTACAACCAGTCTGCCGGATTCTCTTACAATTATCGCTAGCGGCTATAGACAGCTTCACCCACCTGGAGCGGACAATGGCTCGGCAGGAGGGATTTACCTGTCAACACTGTCTCTGTTAACGGGGAAAATGTGCAAATTTCTTTCCTGCAACCCATGGTTGCAGGAAAGAAATTTGCACCGTGTATGGTAGGCCTTAGTTCAGTTTTCAATTTTTAGTGAAGAAGTGAACAAACCCTTGAATCCAGGTGACTTTAGTGTTATTGCATTGCTCCCAACTGCCCCTCATTTGGAGGACTGTCCCTCTTATGAGACCAAATCCCTTGTGCAGCCTCAGATGTCCCTCTTATTGGTCTGATGTGTACATCGCTATAAAAATGTACTATTTTACTACCAAAAGTGCTGAACTAAAACTTTTAGGCTCCATTCACACTTGTGCGACTTAAAAATCATGCGAAATCCGTTGCGATTTTTCTGATGCGACTTGATGTGACTTTGATGCAACTTTGGATAAGTGCAGAACGGAAACATTTGTTTAGTTTTGTTTGGTTTCTTTATTTTATAAGGAATTCCAACTTTTTAGAACAATTGCAATTCAAATCGGTTGAAAATTGATCGACTGATTCAAATTCTCTGTGAAGAATAGCTATGGATGTTAAGGAGCAGGTAAGAATGCCGGCTATGAAAAAAAAAAGAAAAAAAACGGCGTGGGATGGCTTTGGGGCAGGAGTGGCTCTGCCCCCCCCCCCCCGCTCAAAGCACCTTGTCCTCATTTTGATGGGGACAAGGGCCTCTTCCCCACAACCCTGGGCGGTGGTTGTGGGGGTCTGCGGCGGGAGGCTTATCAAAATCTGGACCCCGAGATCCCGGCCTCCCCCCTATGTGAATGAGTATGGGGTACATACGTTCCCCGGTGTAGATCCATTGTCAATCATGATGCCCACTGCACCAGCGCACCTGAAAAAAGAAAAAAAAACCTCCGGCCCCAATGAAGGCTCCCCGCCGTCTGCCTGCTCTTGACCATGTGACAGCTCTTAAATAACCTCCGGCCCCAATGAAGGCTCCCCGCCGTCTGCCTGCTCTTGACCATGTGACAGCCCTTTGTGATGTCATTGAATGAGGGCATGCTGGGTCAGTGATGTCACAAGGGGGTGGTGCCACCCGGCAAATTCCCCGCCCCTTAGGTATTTATGAGCTGTCACACGGTGGAGCAGGCAGTCGGCGGGAGCCGTTGTTGGGCCGGAGGTTTTTTTTTTTTTCCTTTTTTATGGTCCATGAGGTGCGTCTGGTGGCGTGATTGACGATGGATCTACTTCGGGGGACAGTTTTTTGTAAATTGTTTAATAAAGGAATTGTCAAAAACTGGTGTACTGTCTTTACTCACTTTTTACACTTTTTTGGTAAATGGGTAGATGTACTATGTACCCCATACTCATTCACATGGGGGGGGGGGTGGCACCTGGCTTCCATATTCCAATAAGCCCTCTGCCCGCAGACCCTCACAACCACCACCCAGGGTTGTGGGGAAGAGGCCCTTCTCCCCAAGGTGCTTGGGGACAAGGTGCTTTGGGGGGGCAGAGCTCCCCTGCTCCTAAGCACCCCCCCATTTTGAGGCCACGTGGCCTGGTATGGTTCAGGATGGGGGGGAGCTTGCTCATCTCCTACCTTTCCTGACCTGCTGGGCTGCATGCTCGAATAAGGGTCTGGTATGGATTTTGGAGGGTGACGTGTTTTTTTTTACATTTTGGCGTGGGACCCCATGGCGTTTTTTTTTTTCATTGCCGGCATTCAAGTCGCACACAAGTTGCACCCAAATCGCATCTATATGATTCAGGTGCGACTTTCTTGGGACTTTTGAGGGTTTACATTGAGGTCTATGGACCTCAAGTCGCATGTAAGTCAGACAAAAGTATTGCAGGGACTACTTTGAAGTTGCTGCGACTTGAAGTGGCACAGATATGAACAGTACTCATAGGGAAACATAGGGTGCGACAAGTGTGACTGGGGCTTTATCCAACTTCTACATTACTGCATTTGTTAATTTGAAAAGCCAAGGTGCGAAGGGACAAACACGAAAATTTTTCACAGTACGATACCAGATTGTACAATTTTTGTTTAATCAGTAGTTTTCGTCCAAAAATACAATACAAATAGACTACATGACTTCTGAATTTTTATTCTGTAGTGCAAAAATTTTTATACTTTAGTAACCTATTTGTTTTTGATATGAAGACTAGCATGCAAAAATAAATAGACGATCATTCGTCCGGTAATCTCATCGTGTGTACTAGGCTTAAAGGGGTTATAAACCCTTGTTTTTTTTTTTTTTTTTTAAATAACAAACATGTCATACTTACCTCTTCTGGGCAGTTCGTTTTGCACAGAGTGGCCCCAATCCACCTCTTCTGGGGTCCCCCGGCGGCGCTGGTGGCTCCTCCCCACATTGAGTGCCTACATTGGAGAAGGTTCTCCTAAGGTGGACACCCGTGCGGGGAGCTCCTGAGTCCTCCTTCTGTGTTAATTCACACAGAATGAAGGACCCGGACCCGCCCCCCAGCGCCTGCGTCATTAGATTTGATTGACAGCAGTGGGAGTCAATGGCTGCGCTGCTATCAATCTATCCAATCAGGACACGAGACACCAGCTAGAGCTGGTGTGCTTGTTCCCGGCCAGAGAAAGACCGGGTTCAGGTAAGTAAATAGTAGAATGCATTAAGGTGAAAAACCATGAGGGTTTACAACCCCTTTAAAGAAAAAAAAAGGCCTTGTGCAGTTACATTATCTTGTGCATATTAGATCTTTGAGGTCTGTGTAACCAGGGCCATGTCCCTTGTCTACATATTGTGTGCTTTTTTATCACTTCAGAAAATGGGGGGGAATGTTATTGTTTGGGTCTTACTGCACCTAACATAACATCAACTGTAAAGCCTCGTACACACGATCGGATTATTGGCCAACAAAACTGTTGAAAATCTGTCCGAAGGGCATTTGCCCAAACTTGTCTTGCATACACACGGCCACACATTTGTTGGCCAACAATTACGAACATAGTGACGTACTATGTTGTTTTTCAGCTCTTTAGCGCCACCCTTTGGGCTCCTTCAGCTAATTTCGTGTTAGTAGAAGTTTGGTGAGTGTTGATTCGCACTTTTCATTTCACGCTTTTCAGTTAATTTCTGAATGGCCGTTCATCAACCAGCCATGTTGCGGAATCAGAGGTGATAATGTGTTATTTATTATTGGCCTTGGAGTTATTGCTTTGACATTATTTTTTTGGTTGAATAATGATTTGATTTGGTATATTTTCTATATTTTTGGATGCATAGAATGCACTTTTTGGTTAAGTTCTATTGGCAGATATCATGTCTAATATTATTTGTTTTCTTTTTTTAATGCAAAATAAAAAAATTGTGGAGAATAATACTTTTCTATGTGTTTTACTTCAAATGACAGTTGGGGAGTAGGCAGTTACATTTTAAAAAATACAATGTAAAATTGACAAGGAACACCAACATAGTTGTGTCTTTGATATTAAAAACTACGGGATAATGGTGCTGTGGTAACTTGCCCAAAAAAAAGAAAAGAAAAAAAAGCATAATAATATTATTCTTGATATCACTAGAAAAAAAAAGCCTTTTGAAAATGTGTTTGCAATAACTCCATCGGTATCAACAGCAAAGCAGCTTCATTATTATCCCATTAAAGAAGAAGAGAATTGTGCACTGCATTTGGAGATTTTATAATTTTGCCACGTCACCAATGGTAATTCTCCATTATGAACGCTAGTTTACAACACCAACCGCTTCTGGCTCGTCCTTGCTTCCAAGCATGCGTGTTTGTACTTTTGTCCGACAGACTTGTGTACACACGCTCACAAAATCCGACAACAGACATTTGTTCGCGAAAAATTTGAAAACCTGCTATCCAACATTTGTCCACGGAAAATCAGACAACAATTGTCCGATGGAGCGTACACGCGGTCGGATTTTCCACCAACAGCCTGACATCGAACATTTCCAGTCGGAAAGTCTGATCATGTGTACGAGGCTTTAGTTAGAATTGAATAGGGGACAATAATTTTCCCTTTACTTCACTACAAGGCAGAAGTAAAAATAATACGGTGTGTGTTTCAGAGTAATCGGGGGGGGGGGGGGGGGTGGCGGCCCAACCTAGTTGCTCAGGGCTACTAGAAGTACTTTAGCCTTTTGTTGTAGTTCCTGCATGCTACTGGTGTTTTCCTGGCCTCCTTGTTTTACAGGACCCAATTGATTCCACATTCCACCATTAGTTTCCCATACTATATTATTTTAGCCAAAGGCTCCTTTCAGTTCTATTTATGTCTTGCAATGCACACTGCTCCTACTCCCACCTCCCCAATGTAACCGTTCATCTTTTTCTTCATGTGACTTTTCCCTCCTTCACTCTGCTGTTTTTCACCGTCCACAAGTTTTTCTTCATGCATCTACCCTCCCATCTCCATTAGCTTTTGTCTTCTCCCCCAATCTGCCCTGTAAACCTATGGTCACCCCCCTCCTCATCCCACAATACTCTTCTCCTGTCATCTGTGCTCTGTAAAAAGCTCTGCTCCCTCTTTCATGATCCCCCCTTGCTCTGTATCCATTATCGCCTTCTTCCTCCCACCCCTCCCCCTTCCTCATCTCATTCTTCCAGTCAGTATCAAAGTGTCCACTTAGAAGCACAGGGACACATAACATTGGGAGCAGACAGTACTATGCTGTTTTCTCATGTTCTCTGTCCATTTACTACTTGTAAGTGGATGCAGAGAGTCACTTCTGCTTTCCATCATGTCTCAGCCTGAGGGCTGAACTGCGAATGCTGGAAGAGGCGGGAGAGTGGGGAGGCACACACACTCTCAGACAAAGAAAAAGGCACACATCACATTTTGGGACTGGCACACCAGCAGGGAGGGGTTGGCAAGCTAAAAGGAGGGATCTAGATTTTAACAGGAGAAGGGCACGGTTGCCAAGTTTGCTGGGTGACGGCCAAATTGGGCGAGTTGACGAAGCCGCTGGCCATTTTCAGTTTTATAAAACCAGCCCAAATGTTTTCACTGTGTAGAACTTATTTTGGCCAACGCAAGTGAGAGATTTGTTCTCTTCTGCCTTTCTTCCAGCAGTCAGTGCTTTGCTGAATAGAAGCTGGAACAGCTCCTACTGAACACATCCACCTCTGGCCATTTATACTATATACAGTGGGGACGGAAAGTATTCAGACCCCATTAAATTTCCACTCTTTGTTATATTGCAGCCATTTGCTAAAATCATTTAAGTTCATTTTTTTTCCTCATTAATGTACACACAGCACCCCATATTGACAGAAAAACACAGAATTTTTGACATTTTTGCAGATTTATTAAAAAAGAAAAACTGAAATATCACATGGTCCTAAGTTTTCAGACCCTTTGCTCAGTGTTTAGTAGAAGCACCCTTTTGATCTAATACAGCCATGAGTCTTTTTGGGAAAGATGCAACAAGTTTTTCACACCTAATTTGGGGATCCTCTGCCATTCCTCCTTGCAGATCCTCTCCAGTTCTGTCAGGTTGGATGGTAAACGTTGGTGGACAGCCATTTTTAGGTCTCTCCAGAGATGCTTAATTGGGTTTAAGTCAGGGCTGTGGCTG
This sequence comes from Aquarana catesbeiana, assembly GCF_042186555.1. Taxonomy (NCBI): domain Eukaryota; kingdom Metazoa; phylum Chordata; class Amphibia; order Anura; family Ranidae; genus Aquarana; species Aquarana catesbeiana. The sequence goes on from NC_133327.1 coordinate 276,547,207, forward strand.
GGCCATTCAAGAACAGTCACGGAGTTGTTGTGAAGCCACTCCTTTGTTATTTTAGCTGTGTGCTTAGGGTCATTGTCTTGTTGGAAGGTAAACCTTCAGCCCAGTCTGAGGTCCTGAGCACTCTGGAGAAAGTTTTCATCCAGAATATCCCTGTACTTGGCCGCATTCATCTTTCCCTTGATTGCAACCAGTCGTCCTGTCCCTGCAGCTGAAAAACATGCTGCCACCACCATGCTTCACTGTTGGGACTGTATTGGACAGGTGATGAGCAGTGCCTGGTTTTCTCCACACATGCCGCTTAGAATTAAGGCCAAAAAGTTCTATCTTGGTCTCATCAGACCAGAGAATCTTATTTCTCACCATCTTGGAGTCCTTCAGGTGTTTTTTAGCAAACTCCATGAAGGCTTTCATGTGTCTTGCACTGAGGAGAGGCTTCCGTCGGGCCACTCTGCTATAAAGCCCCGACTGGTGGAGGGCTGCAGTGATGGTTGACTTTCTACAACTTTCTCCCATCTCCCAACTGCATCTCTGGAGCTCAGCCACAGTGATCTTTGGGTTCTTCTTTACCTCTCTCACCAAGGCTCTTCTCCCCTGATAGCTCAGTTTGGCCAGACGGCCAGCTCTAGGAAGGGTTCTGGTCATCCCAAACGTCTTCCATTTAAGGATTATGGAGGCCACTGTGTTCTTAGGAACCTTAAGTGCAGCAGAAATTTTTTGTAACCTTGGCCAGATCTGTGCCTTGCCACAATTCTGTCTCTGAGCTCTTCAGGCAGTTCCTTTGACCTCATGATTCTCATTTGCTCTGACATGCACTGTGAGCTGTAAGGTCTTATATAGACAGGTGTGTGGCTTTCCTAATCAAGTCCAATCAGTATAATCAAACACAGCTGGACTCAAATGAAGGTGTAGAACCATCTCAAGGATGATCAGAAGAAATGGACAGCACCTGAGTTAAATATATGAGTGTCACAGCAAAGGGTCTGAATACTTAGGACCATGTGATATTTCAGTTTTTCTTTTTTAATAAATCTGCAAAAATATGCCTGAGTCCTGACCTCAACCCAATAGAACACCTTTGAGATGAATTCGAACAGAGACTGCAAGCCAGGCCTTCTTGTCCAACATCAGTGTATGACCTCACAAATGCGCTTCTGGAAGAATGGTCAAACATTCCCATAGACACACCCTAAACCTTGTGCACAGCCTTCCCAGAAGAGTTGACGCTGTTATAGCTGCAAAGGGTGGGCCAACTCAATATTGAACCCTAGGGGCTAAGACAGGGATGCCATTAAAGTTCATGTGCGTGTAAAGGCAGGCATCCCAATACTTTTAGTAATATAGTGTGTGTGAAGTGCACATCGGTCAAAGTGACAAGAGCAAGCAATCAAGCCCTCCCAAAGGCTTATATTATAGGAAACGACAAAAAGGGATTGCTGTAGCAATCCCTTTTTGTCATTTCCTATAAATATATATATAGATATATATATAGATATATATCTATCTAGATATATATCTAGATAGATATATATCTATCTAGATATATATATAGATATATATATATCTAGATAGATATATATATATCTATATATAAATTTAAACAAAATGTACATGGTAAAAATAGATTAATGAATATATAAACGCATGTATATGGATGAAAACTGAGCTGAATGGTAATGAACTGAACAAAGGACAGTGTACAATCTAATGTTCACTGATCAGTTTATATTCATATACTGTCATCTGTTTTTCATGACAGTGCAGATGCTGCCTGTGAGAAGGGACTTTAGTCAGAACAATAAAAGAATATTGTCATTGGTCATTAAAAATCACTATGTGTTTATAGAATTGGAACATACAATTTAGTATAGTAAAAGTTAATTTTTTGACCAACTGATTCTTTTAGTTCACTAAAACATAGGGTAAAAACAAGCTTTTGTTATACAATCAGATAAAAAAAAAAATAGAGGCATTTCCTAGTTCAAATAGGACAAACTGTCAAAACTTCTATCCCTGGAAATCTCAAACCGGTGGCAAGATATGCCTCTAAATCAGACAAGACAAATTGAGCCACCTTTGTGCTAGAGATACTTTATGGCATAACTTCATCCCTTGGATTGGGCAAGATTTTAGGTGTAACTCCCTAACTTCTGAAGATATCCCATTGTCAAGTTTTCTTGGGGAAAAATCAATGGCCGGGTTAGATTTTCATGACCATATGCTATTGTTTTCCTCTGGGATTAGCCAGCTTTAGTGGTTTTTCGCTAAGTGTTTTTACCTCCCTCCTCCATATGCCTAAACATGCACATTTAGTGGATGTGAATATGTTATTTTGAAAATCCTTCACAATAAAGATCTTTTACCAGTCATACCGTGTCTGTGCGTCCAACCACCAGTTTAAACTAGGACTGTTAGTTCTCTCCTTCCAGGCAGGGGACAGAACTGTAGGTAGCAAATGTACCGCACACAGTGTGCTACTGATAATAGTTCCTTATTAGTAGAATAATCAATGGAATGGTTTGGATCCTTGCTTGAATAAAACATGTCTGAAAAGCAGAAGAAAGATTCCTTTTGCTATGTGGCCTCATGTCCTTACTGCCTCATTAGCCATCTGATGTTACAGGGCTAAAAGGAGCTCTATGGTCAGCATATGTTAAAACATCAGAATTGTATTAAAGTGATATTAAGCCCAAAACAAACAAAAAAATAATATATTGCAGTATATTGCAGTTTTTTTTTCTCTTTGGCACTTTCTACTCTGTTTTCACCTGGTGATCTAGTTAGTAGCACACCTCCTATATTTGTGATACACAACTCTAGATGAATGAGAACAGGAGGCAGAGCAGACAGCAGCAATGACAGTCTGGGGAGGGGAGTGTTAAAGTGATATTAAAGTGCATGTAAACCCATACCTCCCAACTTTTTGAGATGGGAATGAGGGACACCTATCAGCAAAAGTATGCAGGCCCCTTGCCACGCTCCCTTAAAGGAGAATTGTACAAAAAAAAAACAAAATTGGTTAAACCCACAAGTGCTTTTTTTACCATTACTATTCCTTTATACTGGCTTTTGGAAACTACAAATGCAACAATTTAGAAATCAGATGAAAGGTTTAGTGCTGGAAAACACTTTTTGATAGATAAAAAGTGAATTTTATATAAAATTATATAAATCAGACCAAAATGAGGGACAAATGAGGAGGAATGAGGAACAGAGGGACATTGCTCCAAATCAGGGACAGTCCCTCAAAATCAGGGACAGTTGGGAGCTATGTAAACCCACTCTCATCCTTTCTAAACTACTGCCATAGTGGTTATCTATAAGGATATACATGCCTCCTGCATGTATCCTTAGCTGTCAAATGTCTCCCCCCTGTCTGTTATGAGACCCAAAAAAACTGCATATTCTGTGGGTGGGTCTGCTGTCCAGAGCTCGGTGGGTGGAGTCGTGATGTCAGTAGACTCCCCGCCCACCTCTACACTCCCCTTGTCAACATGCATTTTCTCCTGTGTATTTCTTACAATGAACTTCTGATATGATCACTAACATCCAGTCAAAAGGCAGAAAAGTCACCACATGACTTCAGCATGCCCAATCATGCTAAGGTGTGGAACAGCTAATCCTGGGAGAGCTGGAGAAGAAAGGAGGAGGGGGTCTGAAGTACACAGAATGCCTCTCTCAGGCTTGTGCATGAGATATGTAAATCAACTGTCACTCACAGCAAGGGGGAAGAACTGACTTCTATTTCTCTGTGTGTCAGTTTTTATCTCACTGAAAAAAGATAAGAGGACTGCTCAGAGCTGGATTAACTCTTCGTGGCAAGACTGGGCACAGTTGACATGAAATCCTATACTGTACAAGGTGCGCGCCTTAATTAAAAAAAAAAAAAAATTGGGTTTACATCCACTTTAAAGGCATTTTATTTTTATTTTAAAAATACTAAACATTTTATACTTACACGTTATGTGCACTGGTTTTGCATACAGCAGCGTCATCTTCTCGGGTCCCCCACCAGAGCTGTTGGCCCCTCCCTTCTGCCGAGTGCCCCCATAGCAAGATGCTTGCCACCCAAGTAGGCTCAATTCACGCAAATATGTGGCTGCTCACTGCTGAGCCGCTGCTCTGTGTATTCATTAACACATGGAGTGCAACTCAGCCCCAGCCCCGCTCTCTCCTCATTTGCTCACTGGCTGTAATTGACAGAAGAGGGAGCCAAAGGCTTCCGCTGCTATCTCAGCCATTGAGGAGGGAGAGACCCAGGAGAGCCCGAGGCTCTCGTGCACAGTGCTGGAGGAAGATCAGGCTAAGGTAAGTATTAGGGGGGAGCTGCACACAGACGGTTTTTCACCTTCATGCATAGAATACAATCACTTTAAATGCATTAGCAAATTTAGAACCACTAACAAATTGAAGCCAAACTCCAGCTCACACTAGTTACAGCAAACTGTTTTTTTTTCCTTTTGGGATAAAGGTTTTACATGAATAAATAAAAGCTGATCATTTCAAGCCAGATATTGTTAAGTGGTTTGTCTCATTCATGTATACTGATACATTCTGCTGGAGAGTTTGTGTTGTGAAAAACAGGCTTGCTGGCTGGATTACCAGATGAAAACAGAAGAAAGAAAGCCTAAAAAAAAGGAAACTAATACAACCATCACATCTAAGAATTGGTAAACTGGGTAAATTTTTACTAATAAATGTTTGCTTTTGGGTTTAATACTGCTTTAACCTCTTGGCGCCGGCGACTCTCGGTCCTCGGTTTAGTATGCCAGAAGGCGGGGCAGCGTTCATGATCACGTGAGAGCTGTGATTAGCTGTCATGACAGTCACATGATCGGAAAACTCCAGATTGCAAGCGGCGATCATGAGCTTTCCGTTAGTCGACAGTAACTGTTGACAGTAACTGTAACAACTGTATCTGCACCAATTCACGCAAATATGCAGCCGCTTGGCACAAAGGCCCACCCATAGAGAGCATTAGAGCATTTGGCAATAACATTGTTTGTCTATGAATATACCTCTCCAGTGAACAGAGAGATATGCAACATTCACTTATAACGACATACCATCTCAACTAGAACCTTGGTTCCTAGATAGAATTCTAATCTACCATTGCCATATGTGAAGTACTTTTGGGTTTTTTTCAAACACTTTATATTATTCCCTATTGTCTTAGTGTATTCATCAGAGTACTGTTAAGTTACCACCATTAACCCGGGATACATTTTTATATTCAGCTATTTTTTGACCTGATTATATTAGAAAATTTCCAGCAAACGGGGTAACAATCCGGATTGTTTTTTTTTTTTTTCTTATGAAATGTTTTTGTATGTATGTGTTTTCAATGTTGGAAGGGCACGACATATGGAATTTCATTATATACTTTTAATCTAATAAACTAACAGAATTAAACTGCTCGGTTACCAGTGCCTTCCTTTTTGACAGTGTGCTTCTATCACTGTCTCCCTCTCTCTTTTTTTGCCACCTGAAGAGAGGCCGCATATCTGCGTGCGGCTGGCGCCAAGGGGTTAACATACAAACAATAGTTATTTTTTTACAATCCAATATAGGCTTACAGTACTTGAAAATTCTCCCTTCATGTTGTGAATGCTGCCTGTCTATGGTAATCTCTTTCCACAACTTCCTGGATTCCCTGCATGCTTTGCAGCTTCTGCTCTTCTGTTTACTTTCAATTTCTAAGAACTACATGTCCCATAGTACCTTGCTGCCTACAAGCTGGGATTCCTCTACTGACTCCACCTCATGAAACTCCTCCTCTGAGCACCTCTGTAGTTCAGAAGGCAGCCTCTTTGAAATATGTGACACAGCAGTGCTTAGCAGTGGCGGCCATTTTTGTTTTTATTTAGGGAGGCCGGCAAACAACCACCCCCCGGTCAGCCGGCGGCACCCCCCCGTCCGCTCGCTCTAGATCAGTGATCTGCACTTACCCCATAGGTTGAGGGAAGGCAGCGCTCCGGCTCCAGTGGGCGATGGGCAGCAGATCCTGTGTGTCCTCTTTTCCATCACGGCGTTTTCTGGCGCGTGTCCCCTCTCTCCTCCTCCTAGGAACTAGGCGTCCAATAGGATCGCCTGTAATTTCAGCCAATCGTGTGACGGGTCTCTTGACCCGCTTCCTGATTGGCTGGGAGGAAGATCAGTGTGAAAATAGTGAATATTCATTCGCTATTCTCCCACAACTGGAAGGGCTCGGAGTGCAGTGCTCTGTGCCCCAAGCCCACCCTTTTTTGAAGCCTATTAGAGCTTCTGGCTCTAATCACGTGCTTCAAAAAAACACCTCCCCCCCCCCCCCCCCGGAATCCATGGTCCGACGGCCCTGCATGTAGATCAGGAGGCTGGATGCATGGATACAGTTGTGTGAGAATAGCGAATATTCATTCGCTATTCTCACACAACTGAAAGGGCTTGGAGCGCAGTGCTCTGTGCCCCAAGCCCACCCTTTTTTGAAGCCCATTAGAGCTTCTGGCTCTAATCACATGCTTCAAAAAAAAACACCCCCCCATTGGAATCCATGGTCCGACGTCCCTGCATGTAGATCAGGAGGCTGGATGCATGGATACGGGGGGCGGTGGCGCCCATGTGCCCCTTATGGAGGGCCGCCACTGCTGCCTACCCACAGGGTATGGCGAATACGTGTCACAGAATTCAAGGAAGTAAATGTGTGGGGATCTTCACAAAGTAAATTTGCAAACTTTAAGATCATTCAGATTAAAGTATAACTAAAGGAAAAACTTTGTTTTAGTTTTGGACAGAGTGTAGAGGGATTAGAACACCTGTCAGTTTTTATTGCTGTCTGTGCCCTCGTTAGGGAGATTCACCCTCTCTATTTGTCCTGTTTACCATTACCATTAAAAGTGAACGTAAAAGAAAATCCCAAATTTTGGGCTGTCCCCAGAAAAGTAATAGAGCGGAAATCTTCCACCAATAGGGACACTAGTTCTGGGGACATTGGGAGTCCCCAAGGAATTCCTATAAATTTCCAGGTATTTCCCCTCACTTCCTGTTTGGCTATGGGCAGGAAGTGAAGGGAAATCTCTGCAATGGGACACAGATGGTGGGGAAAAAAAATCTGACAGGGATTATAACCCTCCCTTACTCTACTTTAGTAGAGTTCTACTTTAATAGGAATAGGCTAGAAATAATTGAAATATAATGTGGAAATAAATACTCTGTATGATTTAAAATTTTTCCGATAGATATGCTTTAAACGGACCATACTGAATATATATGTAAAAAAAAAAAAAAGAGAGACAATTTTGGGTTCACAGAATAAAACAAAGATAACATTATCAGTCGGGGATGAAATGAAAACCTCCATTGTTTTATTTATTCAGTTCAACATTTTTTATCTCATCAGAGCATATTTGGCTAGAGAAGGTTAAATGGACATTATGAGAGGAAAAACAGGATGATAAAAAGATAGCAGAGCAGGGAATATGCTTGGTATTAGTGTAAGCAATAAACCCATCAGAGTGAACTGTTGGTCCTTGGCAGCCAGCTCTTGATTTCCCAGTAGAAAGTTTGAGTGTTTTCCTGTCCTGGAAGCAGTGACATCGCAATGTGAAAAGTCCTGCGCAGTGAAGGCCATGTGAAAACGAGACAGTTTACTCTAGCCCTCTGGGGTCTTCACTGTCACACATGTAAACTGTCAGCTAGTTCTGTTTTCTTTCCATGTCCCCGGCTCTGCAGCCAGCCTAGTGACAGTAGCAATCTGTCAGGGACCAGACTGACATTCCAGGGTGGGGATTTTCTGTCACCAATGACCTTGGAAAGCACTAGAGATAATAAACCTAGGAAGCATGTGTGAGTGTGTGTATGTGATGACATGAGCTTTAAGAAAATAGCAGCCAAATGCTATGCAACTGCCTTCCACAATAGTCTGACTCAGGCTGCTGTTTCCATGTTCAGCCGAAGGACTTTACATTCCAAATTTCCACCGATGGGCTGCTTGCCTGCTGCAATGTATATATATAACTGCTAGCCTGCCAACTGTGTCCAGTTTTTAAGTAGTCCCAGGTTTTGAGGCTTAACCCTTGGAAATTATTGCCTGTTTTTTTTTTTGTTTTTTTTTTTAGATTGATTAGCATCACCATTTTACATGCTTGTGGTTTTGAGGGTGGCCATAGACAGGCAGATGTCTCCTCTGGAATAACATTTCGTAACCTGCTCTAGCACCCAGATGTTCTTTATTGGCTGCTCACAGTGGTGCAGTATTTCTGATCCGTCACTCTACTCTATCAGAAGATAAACATTTGGGAATCGCTCACAGGTGGAAAAAGTTTTAGCAACCAGGTAGCATAAGGTTCATTCCCCCTGGCACCCAGCAGATGCCAGGACTGGACACTGAGCTGCGCTTGTGGCTCAGTTCATACCTCCCAACTGTTCCTGATTTTGGAGGACTGTCCCTGATTTCGAGGGCCTGTCCCTGATTTGGAACAATGTTCCCTAGGTTCCTCCTCATTTTGGTCTATATCTATATAGTTGTATATAAAATGCACTTTTTATCTTTTAAAAAGTGTTTCCCAGTGCTAAACCTTTCATCCAGTCTCTGAGGCTGGATTCACACTATTGAGCCGGTTCACATATCTCCACTGTGGCTCCAGTGCAAATTTGCATAGGGGACCCCTGCGTCTTTTGGTCCATCTCAGGTCCGCATTCAGCCAACAATTCGGGCTTAAATCGGACCTGAAATGGTGAACAGGGATGCCTGCTGTGAGCCGCATGGGAATATAGCGTGAACTAAGCCCAAATTGCTGCATTTGTAAAATATAAAAGCCAGTATAAAGAAATAGTAGTGGTAAAAAAAAAAAACACTTGTGGGTTTAACCTACTACCTACTTTTGCTAATAGGTGTCCCTCATTCTCATTCTCACATAGCTCCCAACTGTCCCTGATTTGGAGGGACTGTCCCTGATTTGGAGCAATGTCCCTCTGTCCCTCATTGCTCCTCATTTGTCCCTCATTTTGGACTGATCTATATAGTTGTATATAAAATGCACTATTTATCTTTCAAAAAGTGTTTCCCAGTGATAAACCTTTCATCCAATTTCTAAATTGCTGCATTTGTAAATTTCAAAAGCCAATACAAAGAAATAGTGGTTAAAAAAAAGCATTTGTGGGTTTAACTAATAATTTTTTTGTTTACAAGTCTCCTTTAAGGGGGCGTGTCCTATGCCTACATACTTTTGCTAATAGGTGTCCCTCATTCTCATCTCAAAAAGTTGGGAGGTATGCTCAGTGTACCTTTAAAAAAAGATTGCTTGTCCCCCCCCCCCCCTTTTCACACAGTACACTGGCACAGAGCTGGGGTTGTCAATCTGCTGGAGGTCCCTCCCCTGTCACCTTTTTTCTCTTGGTTTCAGGAAAAATTGTCAGAAGTGAATTATGCAGATAGCAGAGGAACAAAGCATTCAGACAAAAGTGACACTTGGTGCTCTTAATTGAGACATGCACACACTATAGAGGGAAATGCTTTGTTCATATTTCTTGTCTGAGGTTTACATCTACTTTTTGGCCCCTTTCACACATGCGGACAGTATGTCCGTATTTCATCCATCCGTTTTCGGATGAAATACGGACATACATGCATCCCTATGGGATAGCGGGTGTCAGCGGATGTACATCCGCTAACACCCGATGTTGTCCGGCTCCGCTCTCGTCCGATTCTGCGGACGGAAGGAAATCCTATTTTTCTATCCGTCTGCAGAGCGGATCGGAGGAACACGGACAGACGGTCCGTGTTTCTCCGATCCCCCATAGGGGAGAGCGGAGATCTGACAGGGCGGTCCCTGCACAGTGTGCGGGTCCCGCCCTGTCATCTGCCTGCTCAGCTGGGGAAAACGGAGCGATCTCCGCTGAGCAGCGGATAAACACGGGGCGGATCAACACGGATCCGTCCCGTGTGAAAGGGGCCTAAAAGTGCCAAGCAGAAAAATGTCATCTGAACAGTAGCTGCAGCCAATTATATGCACTCACCATTAGGGATGAGCTCGATGTTCGGGTCGAACATCGGGTGTTCGCCTGTTTGCCAAACAGCGAACATAATGGGGCGTTTGCGGAAAATTTGAGCGCCGTGGAACGCCCCATAATTCACTGCGAGATCACAGTGCATAGCTGTATGATGATTGGCCAAAGCATGCACCTGACCTACAAGCTTTGGCCAATCACAGCCCACTCTGCTAAGAGAGCCATAATTGGCCACAGGCAGGGTGCCTTTGGCCAATCATGGCTCAGGGGGACTAAGTCCACGCCCCACACTATATAAGGCTGCTTAAACGGCGTCCGTGTGTAGTGTTGTTGGTGTGGAGAGAGAGATAGCTTGATTTAGATTAAGCAGGCAGGTTATTCAGTTAGTGGCAGTGTATCTGATATATACAGTATCGGACAAAAGTGAGTACACCCCTCACATTTTTGTGAATATTTAATTATATCTTTTCATGTGAAAACACTGAATAAAATAACACTTTGCTACAATGTAAAGTAGTTAGTGTACAGCTTGTATAACAAGCTCCAAGATGTCCTCCTGTGAAGCTCTGGTGAACTCCATGCCCAAGAGGGTTAAGGCAGTGCTGGGAAATAATGGCGCCAAACAAAATATTGACACTTTGGGCCCAAATCTCTACCGGCATGTGGAAGGCAATGTTTTGGCCTCGTTGGACAGGGCGGTCAGCAGTAAGGTTCATATTACCGCTGACTAATGGTCCAGCAGGCATGGGCAGGGATGTTACCTTTTCTTCACGGCACACTGGGTAACTCTGCTGGCAACTGGGAAGGATGTAGGACAGGGTTCAGTGTTGTTGGAGCTTGTTCCGCCACCACGCCTCCAAAATGCTAGTGATTATTCTGCCACAGCTCTCTCCTCCACCCCCTCCTCTTCTTCTTCCTCTATGGCCTCTTTTGCAAATTTGTCCTCTGAACCAGCGGTGCTCTGTAAGTGTTTAAGGGGCTACGCAAGCAGTCAGGCTAAAAGATGCCATGCGGTGCTTGAGTTGCTCTGCCTATGGGACAGGAGCCACACTGGGGCAGAGATTCTGTCAGCTTTGCAGGGGCAGGCTTAGAGGTGGTTGACGCCACGCCAGCTTCAGCCAGGAATGGTTGCATGCGACAATGGCACCAACCTTCTCTCCGCTCTCTGACAGGAACACTTGACCAATGTTCCATGTTTGGCACATGTCCTGAATTTGGTGGTGCAGCAGTTATTGAGCAGGTACCCAGGCTTACAGGATCTCCTGAGGCAGGCCATAAAAGTCTGTGGTAATTTCCACAGGTCATACAATGCCAGTGCTCGGCTGGCTGACATTCAAAGGGAATGCAACCTGCCCACCAACCGCTTCATTTGTGACATGCCCACCAGGTAAAACTCAATGTTGGCAATGCTGCAGCGACTGCACATACAGCAAAGAGCCATCAATGAGTACCTGTGTGAGTATGGCACCAGGACAGGGTCAGGGGAGCTTGGCTTCTTTTCGCTACGCCAGTGGCTACTGATCAAGGATGCATGCACTGTCCTATAACCATTTGAGGAGGCCACAAGGATGGTGAGCAGCGACAATGCATGCATCAGTGGCACTGTCCCTCTAGTCTTCCTGTTGGAGCACACACGTGGAATCATGGACAGTGCACTTGAGGCAGAACAGCGGGAGGAAGAGGAGGACTTCCTTACCTCTCAAGGCCCCCTTTTTCCAGATAGCATTCCTGCGGGCCCGCCAAACACACAGAAAGAAGGAGGAGGATTGTGTCAGCATGGATGTAGAGGATAACACTCAGCAGCAGTCTTCAAGGGATGGTTTTCAGTCCCCAGAAACCCAAGGAGTTTTAAGTGGCTGGGAGAAGGTAGTTATGGATCATGTGATCCTTAGTGACCCAAAGGACTCAGAATCGGATGCCTCTGCAAACTTACACTGCATGGCCTCCCTGATTCTGCAAAGCCTGCGAAAGGACCCTAGGATTCGTTGTATCAAGGAGAGAGATCATTACTGGCTGGCAACCCTTCTTGATCCACATTACAAGGGTAAGGTTGAAGAACTCATTCTGCCTTCGCATACCTGAGGGGCCTGGTATGAATTTTGGGGGTGACATCCATGCCATTTTTTTTTTGGTATTTTTATCTATATTGCCGGGATCCGACAATACATTACAGCTGCGGCGAGCAGTTTTAAATTACATCTTTTCCTTTAGAAATGTCATTTTGCTGTGGCACTGTTTTAAACATGGGAAAGATGCGCTACTTAACAGGCATACTAAGGACACTCCCTAGGCACGAAATTTGAAGGAATATTTCATTTTTATTGTTTCACTTTAGGCATTATTAAAATCACTGCTCCCGAAAAAAATGATGTTTTCAAAACTTTTTTTTGCATTGATACATGTCTCCTGGGGCAGGACCCAGGTCCACAAACACTTCTTATGGCAATAACTTGCATATAAGCCTTTAAAATGAGCACTTTTGATTTTTCACGATCGTGTCACGTAGACTTTAATGGTGTTTGCATGTTCGAACAAATGTTTTGCCTGTTCGCATGTTCTGCTGCGAACCGAACTGGGGGTGTGTTCGGCTCATACCTACTCACAATTCTGATATCCTGACAGCTAGTGGGGCTGGTTGTGAAAATACAATAGCTGCAGTGGGAGATTCATCCATTAACCAATCTATCAATGTATGGCCAGCTGTACAAGGTTTCTTTTGCAGAAAAAAAACCTGTCTGCCAGCAATATTTTTTGAAAAAGAGTTTAGTTCCACTTGAAAGTGTATGTACAGCCAAACTGTTTTTGATCCATCTATTGGCAGGTTGGTTGTACTGAAGTCAATCCATATCATATGTTTTTCATGTTATCACTGCCAGCAGCTATAGCCGCCAGCAGTGATCATTGTGTTCTGCCAGCAGGAAGGCTCCCTGCCGGCAGAACACAATATCTGCATTTCATTACATTCAGAGGAGCACATGGGATACATCCAGGGTCTAAAAGACTCATTAAAGAGAACCTGTCACCAAAAAATCATCTTTTTGTCACCTATGTGATGAAAAAAAAATGTAAGTAAAAAAAAATGTTTTAATTGTAAAAAATCAAAGTTACACTGAAGCACATAAAATCCCCCCAACACTTTTTGAGGTCCCCCCACCCCCACATGAAAACCTAGATTGTGATACACATGTTACATATCGCCGCACACGCCAAGGGGAAAGCAATATTTCTTGCACCAGACTTCCTATGTAACACTAAGCTGATGACCTATAGTGGGCTTTTAAAGCATCACCCATAGAGAATATAGCAGGGGTAGGCAATCTTAGAGGGATTGAGATCTACTTGTGTGGGGTACACACAACTTGGCTCTTTCTCAACTTGGCTCTTTCTCAAAGTGGCGATTTCTATAAGTGAAATGCACTTCTGACTCTGCACTTCAGCGAAGGCACAAAGCGAAAGGACACAAGATAAACACTTTGAAAAACAGCACACAGACATCAGGTGAACTTGTTTACTCCTTTAGCTCTTTTTCCTTGTAACATGCTTTCTCTACCACTGCTTTTGACAACTCTGTCCTCCATCCTAAAACTATCTCTCCTTCACCCCTCTTCTCCCCCCCACAGCATATATATATCACCCTCACTCCTGTCCTGTCCTTATTACTGCACCCACCAACTCCTGCTAATTCTAAATCCACATACACTAAAAATCTCCAAGACCCTGGGGCATGTCACTTCATATAAATCCCACTCCCATATTACCTCCCTCACCCTCTTGCTTCTCCTAACCTCTGGAGATATATCCCCAAACCCTGGGCCTCCATCATTTAACTGTACCCCATGCACCCATCACCCTGCACCCTCTGGCAGCAGCCGCCACAATCAACACAATTTAATTCCCATTTCTATTCTTCCCAAAACCAGACTCCCTTTCTCTTGTGCCCTTTGGAACTCGCACTCTGTCTGCAACAAGCTCACCTCTCTCCATGACCTCTTTATTGCCAACTCATTTAACCTACTCGCCATTACCGAAACCTGGCTCCACGAATCCGACACTGCATCTTCTGCTGCCCTATCCCATGGTGGTCTTCTCTGGACTCACTCCCCCAGATCCAGCGGACGTAAGGGAGGAGGTGTCGGAATCCTTCTAGCCCCACATAGCACCTTTCAGGTACTTCAGCCACCTCCCTCTCTGTCACTCTCCTCTTTCGAAGCACACTGTAATCGCCTTTTCACTCCAATTTCTCTAAGGATAACTGTGATCTACAGGCCCCCTGGACCAGTATCAACCTTTCTTGAAGACTTCTCTGCCTGGCTACCCTACTTTCTTTCTTCTGAAATCCCCACTATCATTCTCGGGGACTTCAACATCCCTATTAATACTAATACTCCTTTCACTTCCAAACTTCTTAGCCTAACATCCTCCTTTGACCTGAAGCAGTGGATACATGCTCCAACTCACTCAGAAGGCAATATCCTTGACCTCGTGTTCTCTCACCTTTGCACTCCATGCAACCTCTCTAACTATCCATCACCTCTCTTTGATCACCACCTTATTAGTTTCACTCTCTACCTCTACTTCACCTCCTCTCCCTCCAACCACCTTAAAGTTACCCGCAGAAACCTACATCATCTCAACCCTTCTCTTCTCTACTCTGCTATCAACAACCTCTATGACAAAATCTCACCCCTATCCTGCACCAACCTAGCCACTTCTGTGTACAACGCTTCACTTCTAGCCTCACTGAACTCACTTGCCCCCCTCACTACACACAGAATCAAGCCCAGACCCCTTCAACCTTGGCAAACAGATGATACTAGAAGTCTGAAAAAACGTAGTCCTGCTCTGGAGCGCCTGTGGCGTAAGACTAAGTCCCAGAGAGATTTCTACCAATATAAATCTGCCCTCCAAAAATACAACTCCAGCCTCCTCCCTGCCAAGCAGATCTATTTTACCACTCTCATTAGCAACTTATCATCCTGTCCCCGTCAACTCTTCTCCACCTTCAACTCTCTACTTCGTCCTCCACCGCCTCCACCCGCCAACTCACTCACTGCACAGGAGATCGCCAATCACTTCAAACAGAAGATTGTTACTATTCGCGCTGAGATCTCTACTGTGCCGACACCCTCCACGCTTTACACTTCATGCCCACAGGCACAATCATTATTTCCCTCTTTCAACCCCACCACTACAGACGAAGTTGCTAAACTACTTGCTAATGTCCACCTTACCACCTACCCTCTGGATCCTGTTCCCTCACAAATGCTACGTTCACCCTCTGGCCCTATACTACACTCTCTAACCCACATCTTCAATCTCTCCCTCTCTTCTGGCATCTTCCCTAACTCTCTAAAACATGCACTTGTCAGACCCATACTTAAAAAGCCCTCACTGGACCCATCCAATCTTAACAACCTACGCCTCATCTCCTTGCTCCCCTTCTTATCCAAACTCCTCGAACGTCTGGTCTACAACCGACTGAGCGTCCACCTCGCTAATGGCCTTCTCGATCCCCTTCAGTCTGGAATTCATCCTTAACACTCCACAGAGACTGCTCTCCTAAAACTAACAAATGATCTACTAACGGCCAAAACCAATCGACACTATTCTGTACTCCTACTCCTGGATCTCTCTGCTGCCTTTGATATGGTTGACCACCCCCTCCTCCTCAAAAAACTACACGCCTTTGGTCTCCGTGACTGTACACTTCGCTGGTTCTCTTCCTACTTATCCAACCGCACCTTTAGCATTTCTTATAACTCTACTTCCTCCTCTCCTCTTCCTTTCTCTGTTGGGGTCCCTCAGGGTTCTGTTCTTGGACCTCTACTATTTTCAATCTACACTGCCTCCCTGGGTCAACTGATAGCCTCCCATGGCTTCCAATACCACCTCTACGCTGATGACACCCAAATCTATTTCTCTACCCCTCAGCTCACTCCCTCTGTCTCCTCACGTATCAGTAATTTACTCTCAGATATATCAGTCTGGATGTCCCACCACTTCCTTAAACTCAATCTAGCCAAAACCGAACTTATAATTTTTCCTCCCCCATATGCCTCTCCCCCTGATCTCTCTGTCAAAATCGATGGCACAACTATAAGCCCATCCCCACATGCCAAGGTTCTAGGTGTAGTCCTAGACTCTGAACTCTCCTTCAAGCAACACATCCAATCACTGTCCAAATCCTGCCGCCTCAACCTCCGCAACATCTCCAAAATACGCCCCTTTCTAACCAATGACACAACAAAGCTCTTAATTCACTCGCTGGTCATCTCTCGCCTCAACTACTGCAACTCCCTTCTCATTGGCCTATCACCTCTTCAATCCATTATGAATGCCGCTGCCAGGCTCATCCACCTTACCAATCGCTCTGTGTCTGCCACTCCTCTCTGTCAATCCCTCCACTGGCTTCCGCTCAGCCAAAGAATTAAATTCAAAATTCTAACAACTACGTACAAAGCCATCCACAATTTCGCCCCCAGCTACATCACTAGCTTAGTCTCTAAATACCAACCTACTCGCTCTCTTCGTTCCTCTCAAGACCTCCTGCTCTCTAGCTCCCTTGCCACCTCCTCCCATGCTCGCCTCCAGACCTTTTCCAAAGCCTCTCCAATCCTATGGAACTCCTTACCCCAATCTGTCCGCTTATCTCCTACTTTATTAGCTTTCAGAAGATCCCTGAAAACCCTTCTCTTCAGAGAAGCCTATCCTACCCACACCTAACAACTGTATTTTAATTTTTTCCATCAGCTCATCCCCCACAGTTATTACCTTTTGTCTCCACTTGACCCTCCCTTCTAGATTGTAAGCTCGAACGAGCAGGGCCCTCTGATCCCTCCTGTATTAATTTGTATTGTAAGTGTACTGTCTGCCACATGTTGTAAAGCGCTGCGCAAACTGTTGGCGCTATATAAATCCTGTATAATAATAATAATACTTGAACAACACTGATGAAGTCAAAGATCACCAGGCACAGTGTCCTGTTGTTAGGGCCGTTTCACACCAGAACGCGATGCCAGAAAGTGTTACATACCTAGTAGGTGAGCCCAAATTGCAGGGGATGGCCTCTCTTATGCCTCCGACTCGAGGCCCCTGGTAGTGAAAACAGGAGCGCAGGAGTGAGGAGTGGTACGAGTGCCTGGCAGGATCAGCAGCAGAAGATCAGTCCAGTGGTTCAGGAGATTCAAGTAGGAGTTGGAAGTGCAGGCTGGAACTGAACTCTGAGGACAGGAATCAGAACAACTGGAACAGCATATAGGCACCAAGGACTTGAACTGGATCAGCAGACCGGAACCAACTGCAGATGGATCAGGTAGTAGGCACAGCAGACTGGATGGCTCAGCAGACAGGTATAGCAGACTGGATGGTTCAGCAGACAGGTATAGCAGACTGGATGGCTCAGCAGACAGGTATAGCAGACTGGATGGGTCAGCAAGTAGGAGCAGCGGACTGGGTCTGGAGCTGGATGGCTGCAGCAGGTAAGTATAGTAGACAGGTAGGTAGTCTTGGAAGGTCAGGCAAGCCGAGTCGGTATCAGGCGGGCAGCAAAAGTACAAGAGGAGCAGGCAAGAGAATCGTCAGACAAACCGGGGGTCAGGTGCAGGCGGATAGCAGGAATAGTCTTCAGACAAGCAAAAACAGGTTTCAGATTATCAGGGAACACACAGGAAGCTTCAGAGCAAACAGCAACATTTACCTGTGCATACATGCGCACCAATAGGTCTGGATTGCATGTTACTGGCAGGATCTTCCGGACAGAAAGGCATGTTGCATGTGTGTTTCCTGCACCCTGTTCAAAGCGCACAGCCTTTGTGATCTACTGCGCATGATAATACATTGTTAACCCCAAATGTAGATCCTAAATGCAGTGGACACAAAAAAAAGTATTACAAGAGAGTGCAGGGTTCAGGAGTGTGTTATGCTCAGAATGCAGGGTTCAGGAGTGCATTGAGCTCACAAACAGGGTTCAGGAGTGCGTTATGTTTAGAATACAGGGTTTAGGAGTGCTTTATGTTTAGAATGCAGGGTTCAGGAGTGCTTTATGTTTAGAATGCAGGGTTCAGGAGTGCTTTATATTTAGAATGCAGGGTTCAGGAGTGCATTATGCTCAGAATGCAGGGTTCAGGAGTGTGTTACGCTCAGAATGCAGGGTTCAGGAGTGCATTATGCTCAGAATGCAGGGTTCAGGAGTGTGTTACGCTCAGAATGCAGGGTTCAGGAGTGCGTTATGTTTAGAATGCAGAGTTCAGGAGTACGTTATGCTCAGAATGCAGGGTTCAGGAGTGCGTTATGCTCAGAATGTAGGGTTCAGGAGTGTGTTGTGTGCAGTATTCAGGGTTCAGGAGTGTGTTATGCTCAGAATTCAGGGTTTATGAGCGCATTGAGCTCAGAATTCAGGGTTCAGGAGTGCCTTATGCTCATAATGCAGGGTTAAGGAGTGCGTTCCACTCAGAATGCAGGAATCAGGAGTGCGTTGCGCTCAGAATTCAGGGTTTAGGAGTGCGTTATGCTCAGAATGCAGGGATCAGGAGTGCGTTACGCTCAGAATGCAGGGATTGAGAGGGGTGATATGAAGGGTGGCAGTGGACACTGCTATGGGGGTGGGCACTGCTATGGGGGTGACCCTGTCCACTGCACCCTTCACATCGCCCCCCCCCCCCCCCCCCCACACACACACACATTAGTGTACTATTCCCCCCTTCCCTCCTATAGCATTGTTCGATAGCATTGTTTCATTGCATCCTACCTGTGCACACAGGAAACCAAGAGGCAACACAGTTGTGGACAGGGGGCGTGATTGGTTGCTTAGGATCTAGCAACCAATCACCGGCGGGTTAACATAAAAAGTTAATTTGGCCAGCTTCTCCCCCCTCCCTGTGTCCTGTGCTGCCTCTCACTCTCCACTGTTCACTGATGACAGAGGAGGCTGGAGGGGAGGAAGAGAGAAGGAACGAAGGCGTGGGGGAGGAGGCTGGGGGTGGAGAAAAAAAAAATGGCAGCTAGAAGTAAAAGGCGGGGTCGGTGGCGCAGACCTGTTTCCGGCCTACCTGTCACCTACCCGCGGTCGACAGGTGGCACGCAATTGCTAGGTTGCTGACCCCCGGGAATATAGGATACTGAAGTTTGTCACCATTTCATGGCCGCACGCAAATTTAAGGTTTGACATGTTGATTATCTATTTACTTGGTGCAACCTCGTCTTTTATATTTTACCAATAGAATTAACTTCATATTGACTGTATTTTTAACAGGAGTTTTGCATTAGTGTATGTGGTTTTCGTAAACTCCATTCATTCCAAAATCAAATGTTATAAGCAAACAAAATCTTTCGAACAACAATCGAATGTTCTGAGAATTTTTTTGTACAAATTTTCCTAACACTTTTCCTTTAAATTTCTATCCGTGGCCTACTTAAAAAATTGTTAAAGTAATATTAAAGGAAAAAATAAAAAAAAAATAACAACCATGTCATACTTACCTGCTCTGTGCAGTGGTTTTCCACAGAGCAACCCCTATCCTTCTCTTCTCGGGTCCTCCGCTAGCACTCCTGGCCCTTCCCTCCTGTCAAATGCCCCCAGAGTAAGCAGCTTGCAATGGGGGCACCCAAGCAGGCACGCTCCCCAGCCAATGCTCTGCTGGACAGCAAACTCCCCCCTAAAAAAAAAACCTTCCAGGCCTTATCCAAAAAAACAAAACAAAAAAGGGTTTGCTGTACATACACTTAAAGGGACATATTTATACAGCAGTGAACATGGCTTTAAAGTGGTAGTAAACTCAGCTTTTTAACTTGTACCTACGGCTAATCCTATAATAAGGCTTACCTGTAGGTAGAGTGAATGTCACCTAAACTTGTGGTGTTTAGGAGATATTCACACTTGAAGCAGCTAATGAATGCACTGGCGGCATGGGCACTGTGCTCTAAATTGAAAGCACCCTGAGTGTGTCTTCAATTCAGAGTGCTGTTCCGCGGCCGTGACTCCCATGCGCATGCACAGGAGTGACGTCATTGTGGCCCAGCCATTCAAACGGCTGGAGAGTGTGAACCCAGAAGGAAGACCAGGTGAAGATGGAAGCGCCAACAGTGGTGACAGCGTGCCGCTGGATAGGCTTCACTTTAAGGTAGGTCTTTCATAACGTGCTAGTATGCAATGCATACTAGCACATTATAGCTTAACCACTTCAGCACCTGGCCATAGACAAATGACGTCCACAGATGGGATCTCCCATCCTGGGTGGACGTCATATGACGGCCTGGGCTTCCCGGCCGCCTAGGGGGCGCGTGCGCCCGCCGCGTTGCTCGGAACCCGGTGCGTGTGCCCGGCGACCGCGATGTCCGCCGGGCACCCGCGATTGCCCATTAACCGGGCCGGACCATGGATCTGTGTGTGTAAATACACAGATCCACGTCCTGTCAGTTGTGAGGAGAGCGATCTGTGTTCCTAGTACAGCGGAACACTGATCGGTCTCCTCCCCTTGTACGTCTCCGCCCCCTACAGTTAGAATCACTCCCTTAGGAAACATAATTAACCCCTTGTGTCCCCCTAGTGGTTAACCCCTTCACTGCCTGTCACATTTATACAGTAATCAATGCAATTTTATAGCACTGATCCCTGTATAAATGGTCCCAAAAATGTGTCAAAAGTGTCCGATGTGTCCGCAATAATGTCGCAGTCAGGAAAAAAAATTGCGATCGCCGCTATTACTAGTAAAAAAAATAAATAAATATTTTTTTTTTAAAATGCCATAAATCTATCCCGTATTTTATAGACGCTATAACTTTTGCGCAAGCCAATCAATATACGCTTATTGCGATTTTTTTTACCAAAAATATGTAGAAGAATATCGCCTGAAACTGAGGAAAAAATTTGTTTGTTTTTTTAAAAATTGGGATATTTATTATAGCAAAAAGTAAAAAATATTTAGTTTTTTCAAAATTGTCGCTCTTCTTTTGTTTATAGCGCAAAAAATAAAAACCGCAGAGGTGATCAAATACCACCAAAAGAAAGCTCTATTTGTGGGGAAAAAAGGATGTCAATTTTGTTTGGGTACAACGTCGCACGACCGCGCAATTGTCATTTAAAGTGCGACAGCATTGAAAACTAAAAATTGGTCTGGGAAGGAAGGGGGTGAAAATGCCCGGTATTGAACCGGTTAAGCCACCTGGGGCACACATTTTTTTTTTCATTCCAGGAGTTTAGTACAGCTTTAACTAAAAATTCACTGGTGGCGAATCAATCAGTTATTTTAAACACATGTATCTACAAGATTTATCTACAGTGAATGTTTGGTGTAAGTTAGATTCATTGCTTTATAAATATGCCCCCAAGTATTCTTTTTCTGAATAGACACTGCAGAGGTTTTAAAGCATATTTGAAAACCTCTGGGCTCTTTATTCATATCCCTGACAGCTGCCAAATGTCCCCCACATGTTAAGCTAATGGCTCAATACATTGTACTATTTAGAAAAGCATTGAGTTTGCTCCCTGGTGTGCCATGTTCTCTGAACCACGGCTTCAGTGTCTATGCCAGAACTTGATGATCGAGGAACATACATTTTGAATGAATGCTTCCTGGAAGGAACCCCCATAGAGAAAGCATTTAAAAGTTGGGGGGCTACGGCTAGGTGTCACACAGGAAATAAATGCACCTCTACATCCAGCACCTGTGTGTACTTAACCTTAAAGATGCTTCTTATCGTTCATTTTGTGAGCTATAAAGTACAGTATATGACTATTGAAACCCAGCTTGGCCCCATCACTACTGAAAATTGCATCTTGTATTGTTGGATCCTAATCAGTGTTAATTTTGGCGTCAAAATTCGATTTAGTTTTAGTCACAGTCTTTTGAGTAAAATGCCATTTTAGTTTTAGTCGTATTTTAGTCAACTGAATTGTTTTAGTTGTATTTTAGTTGACTAAAAATCTCCAATACATTTTAGTCAACTAAAATCGAAATGGTTTAGTTAAATTGTAATGCATTATTTAAGCATTTCTCTAGAATTGCCAAACTTATAATATACTCCTAGGGTAAGCAGGGCTTTTTTTCAGCGGGAAGGCAGTTCCGGCACCTCCAGCACTGAATGAATGTAATGGCAAGAGGTTCAGGGTCTATTGATGCTAGCTGCTGGGGGATCTATTGGGGGTGACTCGGAAAAGGGAAGTTCCTGCACCTATTGTCTGAGAACAAAAGCCCTGGTATTAAGGTTTGAACATGCACTACAGACACAGATTTAGCTGTTGTGATATATAACCATATATATAACCTGATGACGATATTACAGCGAAATGCATAGAGGTTGGATTGCTGTCTGAACATCTGTGGATCGCAAGTGACGTCACATCCATCTTGTAGTTGAACGCACGCCGCGGTTGGGTAAGAGCAGCTACGGTGCACATCGAACAACTTGACGGAGTGTTGGTTATTTTTCATCTAGATATGCTGGTGCCGGTCTGGGCACTTTAACATGTAAGTGCATGAACTGTGGGATGAAATTTTAAAGGGAATTTTAATAAAACTGATGTACCACCCTGATGTTTAAGCAGGGTTGCTCTTAAATTTACCTGCCAGGTGTAGTTACCTTGGCTCATTGTTAGGGATCAATTGAGTTCACCCTAAGCCTGGAATTGCTGCACTTCTCTCTTCTGCCGCTAGGTGGCCAGGTACCTGGCGAGTGGCGACATTAGATAAGACAAGGGCAAAGCAAGGACAGATTAGGAGTATATGGGGTATCTCAGCCAACGGGCAGGGGTTAACTTAAATCCCTTGACCTGCTGGGAGAGCCTATATATTTGGGTGGAGTCAGGTGATCGGGGTTCTGTGCCACCTGGACAGCTGTCTGGGGTGGACACGTGTTCTACTGCCTGGGCTGCTAGGCCAGAGTTTGGGCCTATCCCGGGCACATCTGGCTGCTAGGTTGTCCGAGGGCCTATCCAGAAGCAAGAGATCAGCGTAGGGTTGGGACTGCGGCTTGCAGTCCAACCAGAAGTGACAGTTTTGCCGGCCAGGGAACCTGTCGTAGTTGGAGGTAGAGGGGAAGCTGTCGCTACTAAGGGACCAACCACCTTATTACCAGGGACCACAGTGAGTAGCTGAAGCAAGTAAAGGAGCAGTACTCTCACCAACCAGGGAAGGTGAAGAATTGGGAAACTTCAGCAGGTGTCAAGCCAGGGACCCAGCCAGCAGAGGTGATGCTTGCAGAGCAGCCTTGTGTGTCAAGCCAGGGACCCAGCCAGCAGAGGTGACGCTTGCAGAGCAGCCTTGTGTATCAAGCCAGGGACTGAGCAGGCCAGTGGGGTGAAGCTTGAGAAGTATCTGAAGTGCCAAGCTAGGGTCCCAGCAGAGAAGCAGGGGTGACGCTTGAGGAAGATATTAAAGTGAAGATTGGAAGAGCTCATGAGATTCAGTGGCAGTGAGGTAGTAAATCAGCAAGTCTATAGAGAGACTGGGAGCTCAGTGGGTTGATAACCTGCAAGAAGTGTTTGTAAAAAAGTGAAGAATTTTGTTACAACTTGTGTTAGGAATTGTTCTAAGACTGTTGCCATAGGAGACAGCATTCCTACACA
This sequence comes from Aquarana catesbeiana, assembly GCF_042186555.1. Classification (NCBI taxonomy): domain Eukaryota; kingdom Metazoa; phylum Chordata; class Amphibia; order Anura; family Ranidae; genus Aquarana; species Aquarana catesbeiana. The sequence goes on from NC_133327.1 coordinate 276,570,749, forward strand.
TGAAGATGTGGTGTCTTGTTGGATGCCTTTCCCTGCATGGCTTTCTACCTGTAGAAGTCTTGGAGTCTGCCAATTAACATTGCAACTACCTAAGGGTGTCCTGGCCCTAAACCCTCTCTCCCACAGTTCTGTTCAAGAGAAATAAAATCAGTGTCTGGCGCCCATGAATCTATCGTGCATTACACCCGCTATGCCTTGTAACCCACTCTACACAGGAGTATTTCAGCAGCTCTTGGCCCTGGAGGTTCTCATTAGACTAAAGGAGGCCTGGGATCTTGCTACACTGTGTTACACGATTACTCTGTAATTTTCCTTTTTGGGGTTTGATGCTCATCTATCGATGGGAGAATTCCCTATTGGAGGAGGACATGTTTAAGGAAGGAGTGAAGTGTGCTTTGGGCCTCGTAGGCCAAAAAAATTAAAAAGGCCTGACTGGTCCTGGTGGCCTTAGGGCTCACTGGCGGGGGAGCACTGTTTGTGTACTATCTAGGATCACCCACATAGGAGCATAGTGGATAGGATGAAGTCTGTCAGGGGCTCAAACATTGGACTTTGTTGCTGGATATATAGGACTTGTGTTTTGTTTTTGACTTTTTTTATTCTTTCATTTTTTTCACAAGTTTTTATATTGATCTAGTATTACATTTTGTGTTACACATTTTTTCACCCTATAAGGTTGATATTTATATGTTTATGTTTATATGATATTTATATGATATTTATATGTTTTTTGTTTTATTTTTGAGGATATTAATCACTTCAGTACCGAAAGGATTTACCCACTTCCTGACCAGACCATTTTTTGCGATACGGCACTGCGTTACTTTAACCACCTCAATACAGGGCACTTACACCCCCTTCCTGCCCAGGCCAATTTTCAGCTTTCAGAGCTGTCATACTTTGAATGACAATTGGGCGGTCATGCTACACTGCAACCATGTGAAATTTGTTATCATTTTATTCACACAAATAGAGCTTTCTTTTGGTGGTATTTAATCACTGTTGGGATTTTTATTTTTCCCTAAAAAAAAAAAAAGAAAATTTTGTAAAAAAAAAAAAGTTTTTCTTAGTTTCTGTCCGTAAATTTTGTAAATAAGTAATTTTTCTCCTTCACTAATGAGCGCTGATGAGGCAGCACTGATGGGTGGGACTGATGGGCACTGATAGGTGGCACTGGTGGGCACTGATAGGCGGCACTGATGGGCATTGATGAGTGGCACTGATGGGCATTAATGAGCAGCAGTGATGGGCATTGATGGGCAGCACTGATAGTAAGCACTGACTGGCATCACTAATGGGCAATGATTGGTGGAATTTGTGGGTACTGATTGCTGGCACTGGTGGCACTCCTTGCTGGCACTCATGGGCACTCATTGCTGGCACTGGTTGGCACTCATTTCTGGCGCTGTGGGGGCTTTATTGTAATCAGGGCACTGAAGATCAGTGCCCTGATTACATGTGTAGATGTCCTCTGTGAGGAGATGCCGCTGATCGGGTCTCCTCGTCACACACTCTGTCAGTGTGAGGCGAGGAGCGCCGATTATCGGCACCTCCGTGACCAGCTGTGATTGGACACAGCCGAACAAAAGGTCAAAGAGCAGTGGCTCTTTACAGAGATTGGGGTTCAGAGGCGGCTCTAGACTTTGTGAGGCCTTAGGCAAAACTTAGACATGAGGCCCCACTGTATTAAGAGGGTACAGTATAGGGGAGTGGACAGTACAGGGGGTAGGTAAGTGGGCATAATAAAGATATATTTTCCTCAAGCAGAAAGAAAGAAAGAAAGAAAGAAAGAAAGAAAGAAAGAAAGAAAGAAAGAAAGAAGGGGGATGGGGAAAGAAAGAAAGAAAGAAAGAAAGAAAGAAAGAAAGAAAGAAAGAAAGAAAGAAAGAAAGAAAGAAAGAAAGAAAGAAAGAAAGAAAGAAAGAAAGAAAGAAAGAAAGAAAGAAAGAAAGAAAGAAAGAAAGAAAGAAAGAAGAGAGGGGGGTGGGGAAAGAAAGAAAAGAAAGAAAGAAAGAAAGAAAGAAAGAAAGAAAGAAAGAAAGAAAGAAAGAAAGAAAGAAAGAAAGAAAGAAAGAAAGAGAGAGGGGGTGGGGAAAGAAAGAAAGAAAGAAAGAAAGAAAGAAAGAAAGAAAAGAAAGAAAGAGGGGGGATGGGGAAAGAGAGAAGAAAGAAAGAAAGAAAGAAAGAAAGAAAGAAAGAAAGAAAGAAAGAAAGAAAGAAAGAAAGAAAGAAAGAAAGAAAGAAAGAAAGAAAGAAGGGAAAGAGAGAAAGAAAGAGAGAAAGAAAGAAAGAAAGAAAGAAAGAAAGAAAGAAAGAAAGAAAGAAAGAAAGAAAGAAAGAAAGAAAGAAAGAAAGAAAGAAAGAAAGAAAGAAGGGGGATGGGGAAAGAAAGAAAGAAAGAAAGAAAGAAAGAAAGAAAGAAAGAAAGAAAGAAAGAAAGAAAGAAAGAAAGAAAGAAAGAAAGAAAGAAAGAAAGAAAGAAAGAAAGAAAGAAAGAAAGAAAGAAAGAAAGAAAGAAAGAAAGAAAGAGAGGGGGATGGAGAAAGAAAGAAAGAAACAAAAAGAATGGAAAGAAAGAAAGAGAAGGGGGTGGAGATGGAAGGGAAGGAAGAACATCCCCTACATCAGTGTACTCACTGGGAGGCAGTAGGGACTGGATGGATGGATGGATCAGACTCCCTTGTCCTTTTCCTGGGCTTCAGCATGAATCTTCCCGCCCTCACATCTCCTTCTCTGAGGCAGAGCAGAGAACACTGCCGAGGAGAGTGGGCGGGGCAGACACAGGAGGAGAGGGCGGGAGGAGGAGGAGCAGAAGCTCTCTCTCCTCTTCTGTCTGGCTGTGCGGGCAGAAGGGGGAGGGGGGAGATCTGTCAGAGCTCTACTGAGCGGCTCTCCCTCCCTGTCTGTGATCCGGAGATGTATGTGAGCTCCGATCACAGGTCTCACTTGCCGCCTGTTATCTCTCCCTGTAGCAGGGCGAGGGGACTCGGGACGGAGATCTCTGCTGCTGAATGAGGCGGCTCTCTAATTAGGTAAACAATCCAGCTGTGCGAGGCCCCTATGACTGCGAGGCCTGAGGCCACCGCCTATTTCGCCTAATTAGAGAGCCGCCTCTGTTGGGGTTGCACCGTGTTCTAGCAAAACAGCGCGGCCGGGATTGCCGTGCTGCATGCCCCCATGGGCACACAAGAGTGGCCATTCTGAGATGCCGTCATATGACGTCATCCCAGAACGAGAGCCGCACCGCCCCACCGTCATTTGACAGTGGGCGGGTGGCAAGTGGTTAACTGACAATTGCGCTGTCGTGCGATGCTGTACCCAAATAAAATGTATGTCCTTTTTTTCCCACAAATAGAGCTTTCCTTTGGTGGTATTTGATCACCTCTGCGTTTTTTTTTTTGCTATAAACAAAAAAAGTCCGACAATTTTTATTAGAAAAAAAAAAAGACCACGCGTTTAAAAAAAAAAAAACAATATTTGGCTCCCCTGCTGGCCAATGGGCGTGCCCACAGAATGCCGTGTATGAGCCCGACGTACACCTACGGCGATTTGCGCAGCTGAGTCAACCTGCCGCAGTATAACTGCAACGGCTGGTCGGCAAGCGGTTAATCAGTGTCATAATGTTGAATATTATTATTATAATATTATTATACAGGTTTTATATAGCGCCAACAGTTTGCGCAGTGCTTAACAAAATAAAGGCAGACATTAGAGTTACATTACAATATGGTGCAATAAAGGCAGGAATATATAAGTTTGTTTAACCACTTCAATACCTGGCACTTATACACCTTCCTGCCCAGACCAATTTTCACCTTTCAGCGCTGTCGCACTTTGAATGACAATTTTTATCATTTTGTTCCCACAAATAAAGCTTTCTTTTGGTGGTATTTGATCACCTCTGGGATTTTTATTTTCTGCTAAACAAATAAAAAAAAAAGACCGAAAACTATGAAAAAAAAAAGTTTTTTTGTTTTTTTTTATGTTTCTGTTACAAAACTTTGTTAATAAGTAAGTTTTCTCCTTCACTGATGGGCACTGTGGGGCTGCACTGACGGGAACTGATGGGCACCAATGAGGTGGCACTGATGGGCACTGATAGGCAGCACAAATGGGCACTGATAGGTGGCACGGATGGGCATGGATGGGCACTGATAGGTGGCAATGTACACTAATAAATGGTACTGATGGATGGCAATCAGTGCCAAACAATAATGCCTGGCAATCAGTGATGCCCATTGTAGGCAGTGTTTGGCATCCATTGTGGACACTGATTGGTCTACCATCCCTGGTGGTCTAGGGTGGCATACCTGGTGGTGACTAGTGGTGGCATCCCTGGTGGTCCAGTGTGGGCATCCTCGGGGGGGCTGCGCTGATAATTGATCAGCACAGACCCCCCCTGTCAGAGGAGCAGCCGATCAGCTCTCCTCTACTCGCGTCTGACAGATGCGAGTGAGGAAAAGCCGATCACTGGCTCTTCCTGTTTATACTGTGATCAGCCGTGATTGGACACGGCTGATCACATAGTAAAGAGTCTCCATCAGAGACTCTTTACCTAGATCTGTGTTGCGAGGTGTCAGTCTGAAACCCCGCAACAACGATTGCCACGATGCGCGCCCCCGGGGGCGCGCAGTGGCTTGATATCCTGCTGGACGTCATATGACGTCCGGTCAGGATATTGAAACCACTTTGCCGACATCATATTGCTATATGGCGGGCAGCAAGTGGTTAAACACAGATCACGAGTTCACATTAAGGGGATTAGCGCCTACTTTATCTGTTTGGTTTTGATACAACCAGTGTTAATTATGATGTCAAATTTCGATTTAGTTTTAGTCAGTGTCTTTTGACTAAAATTTTAGTTTTAGTCATATTTTAGTCATCTGAATTGTTTTAGTCGTATTTTAGTCGACTAAAATAGTGTTAATTTCAGCGACGAAAATATTTCAGCCAACAAAATGAACACTGACCTTAATGTTAGTTTCTTCTTTAGGGCTCATTCCCACAGCCATCTAGTTTCATACAGGCTTATTTCTGCGGCGGGGACAGCCAGGTGTTTGCGATCACCCAGGGCCGCTCATCTGTCCTTAACTATATGTAATCACGCGTTTGCGATCCCATGTGAACAGCCGTGGACAGTGTCAGTCTGTCATTGATTCATACAGGCTTCCTGTCTGCAGATGATCAGAAACACCTGGCCATGCCCATCGCAGAAATAGTCCGATCTGGGCGGCGTACGGTCCTGCATGGCCGTGTGAATGGGCCCTTAGCCTGCTGTATAATATTTAACAAAGGCAAGTGTTTAGACATGTGAGTTCATTTATTGGGTTTGACCACCTATCCATTCACCTCCCCACTAGACATGAACACCTCTGTGGTCACAAATCAGAAGGGGGGTGATAATCAAGGACTCTACTCAAGTTACCATGACTGAACTGTGTTTTGTTTCTTTAGGGAGGGCATCTAAGGGTCATCAAGACATAGTGAGGCAATCTCTCCTAGTCTGGGCTAGCACTTCAGCCACCCGCTAGAAGAGTGACAGAAACATTCTGAGTAAATAACTTCCCCAACTGATGTAACGAGAAAAGAAAGACAAAGGAAGAATACGCCAGATGCTCCCTCACATTTTGCTTTTTTTTTGTCTTTTTTCAAATAACTTATTAGACTATCCTGCTCAGAAAGCCATCTCCAATTTCTCAGTTTGCTGACATCTGCAATGACTCAGTGACTAGGCTCTTGCTAGGAATAATGGTGGTCATGACAGACACGTATTTAGAACATGGTAGAGCACATCAAGTGGTCTAGGAAACACTTATTATGTAGATGAAAGCTGTCTTGTCAAGCAGCATCGAAAGATCGAAAAATACTTGAAATGCCACAAATACAATTTTATCTTTCCTTCTATGTTGTAAAGGCAATGTCAAAAGTCATACATTCCAACTGATAGGGGTTGAATAACCTAGAGTATGTCTTTTAGTTTTCTGTCACTTGTTAAATATGTTCAATACAGTCTTAAAATTAGTTCTAATTGGCTTATCATTTTTCGATTGAGGATGGAAACAGTGCTACGTGTCAGCCAAACTATTTTGAAATGGACTTGGCAGGACTTAGGCAGATTTTGGCAGGATTTGTTAAAGATTTGTTAAAAATTCAAAGAATATTTAATAAACTTTAATGAACACAAATGACATCACAAGATCTTGGGTACAAAAAATGATCCCCGGTGACAGATAAAACAGCAGACATCATTCAAAGGGATTTTTCAACTTGACAATTGTATTTGAAAAATGTCATCTATGTGAACGATCATTTAGCACGCAAAGCAATTATAGTGTAAGACGTTCTGTACACAGGCATGTGAGACTAGTTAAAGTAAACCCTAAGAATGAATACTTTTTGGTCAGTTAAATACAGTGCTGGGGCAAGGTCTTCCGGCGTCCAGGGTGAAGATAGCAAGTTGCATGCCCTCCCTAGGTGGAAGGGGTGGAGCTAATAACAGCGCCCGAAGACAAATGTATGTAATGTTTGTGGCATATGCTGAAATAGTACCAACAGTTGTGATACACTGCAGCAAACTGAAGAGTTTAAAGCGGAGGTCCGCCACTGCTGCAAAAATTAAAAAGCAGCAGCTGCACATACTGCAACAATGTCGGCACCGCAGCTGATGTTGGGAGGGAGCCCGGGCGGTGACGTCAATACCCACGGCTGAGGCTTCCGGAAGTGGGAACAGGATACCTGTGAAAGATGGGTTTCCTACAACGAGCGGAAGTTCCACTTTTGGGTGGAACTCTGTTTTAAAATCAGTGCACAAATCAATTGTATCAAATCAAAAAGTGCACAAATCTCTGTATCGGTGGTGTCACTGGAAGGAAAAAATGTCCAAGTGTTGGTAGTGTAACTGGAAGGAAAAAATGTCTCTGTATCGGTGGTGTCACTGGAAGGAAAAGATGTCCAAGTGTTGGTAGTGTAACTGAAGGAAAAAATGTCTCTGTATCGGTGGTGTCACTGGAAGGAAAAAATGTCCAAGTGCTGGTAGTGTAACTGGAAGGAAAAAATGTCTATGTATTGGTGGTGTCACTGGAAGGATAAAATGTCTTTATGTTGGTGGTGTCACTGGAAGGAAAAAAATGTCCCTGTGTTGGCGGTGTCATTGGAAGGAAAAAATGTCCCTGTGTTGGCAGTGTCATTGGAAGGAAAAAATGTCCCTGTGTTGGTAGTGTAACTGGAAGGAAAAAATATCTCTGTATCGGTGGTGTCACTGGAAGGATAAAATGTCTTTATGTTGGTGGTGTCACTGGAAGGAAAAATGTCCCTGTGTTGGCGGTGTCATTGGAAGGAAAAAACATCCCTGTGTTGGTAGTGTAACTGGAAGGAAAAAATGTCTCTGTATCGGTGGTGTCACTGGAAGGAAAAGATGTCCAAGTGTTGGTAGTGTAACTGGAAGGAAAAAATGTCTCTGTATCGGTGGTGTCACTGGAAGGAAAAAATGTCTTTATGTTGGTAGTGTAACTGGAAGGAAAAAAATGTCCCTGTGTTGGTGGTGTCACTGGAAGGAAAAAAATGTCCCTGTGTTGGCGGTGTCATTGGAAGGAAAAAATGTCCCTGTGTTGGCAGTGTCATTGGAAGGAAAAAATGTCCCTGTGTTGGTAGTGTAACTGGAAGGAAAAAATGTCTCTGTATCGGTGGTGTCACTGGAAGGATAAAATGTCTTTATGTTGGTGGTGTCACTGGAAGGAAAAATGTCCCTGTGTTGGCGGTGTCATTGGAAGGAAAAAACATCCTTGTGTTGGTAGTGTAACTGGAAGGAAAAAATGTCTCTGTATCGGTGGTGTCACTGGAAGGAAAAGATGTCCAAGTGTTGGTAGTGTAACTGGAAGGAAAAAATGTCTCTGTATCGGTGGTGTCAATGGAAGGAAAAAATGTCCAAGTGCTGGTAGTGTAACTGGAAGGAAAAAATGTCTATGTATTGGTGGTGTCACTGGAAGGATAAAATGTCTTTATGTTGGTGGTGTCACTGGAAGGAAAAAAATGTCCCTGTGTTGGCGGTGTCATTGGAAGGAAAAAATGTCCCTGTGTTGGCAGTGTCATTGGAAGGAAAAAATGTCCCTGTGTTGGTAGTGTAACTGGAAGGAAAAAATGTCTCTGTATCGGTGGTGTCACTGGAAGGATAAAATGTCTTTATGTTGGTGGTGTCACTGGAAGGAAAAATGTCCCTGTGTTGGCGGTGTCATTGGAAGGAAAAAACATCCCTGTGTTGGTAGTGTAACTGGAAGGAAAAAATGTCTCTGTATCGGTGGTGTCACTGGAAGGAAAAGATGTCCGAATGCTGGTAGTGTAACTGGAAGGAAAAAATGTCTCTGTATCGGTGGTATCACTGGAAGGAAAAAATGTCCAAGTGCTGGTAGTGTAACTGGAAGGAAAAAATGTCTCTGTATCGGTGGTGTCATTGGAAGGAAAAGATGTCCAAGTTTTGGTAGTGTAACTGGAAGGAAAAAATGTCTCTGTATCGGTGGTGTCACTGGAAGGAAAAAATGTCCAAGTGCTGGTAGTGTAACTGGAAGGAAAAAATGTCTCTGCATCGGTGGTGTCACTGGAAGGATAAAATGTCTTTATGTTGGTGGTGTCACTGGAAGGAAAAATGTCCCTGTGTTGGCGGTGTCATTGGAAGGAAAAAACATCCCTGTGTTGGTAGTGTAACTGGAAGGAAAAAATGTCTCTGTATCGGTGGTGTCACTGGAAGGAAAAGATGTCCAAGTGCTGGTAGTGTAACTGGAAGGAAAAAATGTCTCTGTATCGGTGGTATCACTGGAAGGAAAAAATGTCCAAGTGCTGGTAGTGTAACTGGAAGGAAAAAATGTCTCTGTATCGGTGGTGTCATTGGAAGGAAAAGATGTCCAAGTTTTGGTAGTGTAACTGGAAGGAAAAAATGTCTCTGTATCGGTGGTGTCACTGGAAGGAAAAAATGTCCAAGTGCTGGTAGTGTAACTGGAAGGAAAAAATGTCTCTGCATCGGTGGTGTCACTGGAAGGATAAAATGTCTTTATGTTGGTGGTGTCACTGGAAGGAAAAATGTCCCTGTGTTGGCGGTGTCATTGGAAGAAAAAAACGTCCTTGTGTTGGTAGTGTAACTGGAAGGAAAAAATGTCTCTGTATCGGTGGTGTCACTGGAAGGAAAAGATGTCCAAGTGTTGGTAGTGTAACTGGAAGGAAAAAATGTCTCTGTATCGGTGGTGTCACTGGAAGGAAAAAATGTCCAAGTGCTGGTATTGTAACTGGAAGGAAAAAATGTCTCTGTATCGGTGGTGTCACTGGAAGGAAAAGATGTCCAAGTGTTGGTAGTGTAACTGGAAGGAAAAAATGTCTCTGTATCGGTGGTGTCACTGGAAGGAAAAAATGTCCAAGTGCTGGTATTGTAACTGGAAGGAAAAAATGTCTCTGTATCGGTGGTGTCACTGGAAGGATAAAATGTCTTTATGTTGGTGGTGTCACTGGAAGGAAAAATGTCCCTGTGTTGGCGGTGTCATTGGAAGGAAAAAACGTCCCTGTGTTGGTAGTGTAACTGGAAGGAAAAAATGTCTCTGTATCGGTGGTGTCACTGGAAGGATAAAATGTCTTTATGTTGGTGGTGTCACTGGAAGGAAAAATGTCCCTGTGTTGGCGGTGTCACTGGAAGGAAAAATGTCCCTGTGTTGGCGGTGACACTGGAAGGAAAAATGTCCCTGTGTTGGCGGTGTCACTGGAAGGAAAATGTCCTTGTGCTGGTAGTGTCACTGGAAGGAAAAAATGTCTCTGTATCGGTGGTGTCATTGGAAGGAAAAGATGTCCAAGTTTTGGTAGTGTAACTGGAAGGAAAAAATGTCTCTGTATCGGTGGTGTCACTGGAAGTAAAAAATGTCCAAGTGTTGGTAGTGTAACTGGAAGGAAAAAATGTCTCTGCATCGGTGGTGTCACTGGAAGGATAAAATGTCTTTATGTTGGTGGTGTCACTGGAAGGAAAAATGTCCCTGTGTTGGCGGTGTCACTGGAAGGAAAAATGTCCTTGTGTTGGCAGTGTCACTGGAAGCAAAAATGTCTCTGTATTGGTGGTGTCACTGGAAGGATAAAATGTCTTTATGTCGGTGGTGTCACCGGAATGAAAAAAATGTCCCTGTGTTGGTAATGTAACTGGAAGGAAAAAATGTTTCTGTATCGGTGGTTTTGCTAAGATGAACAATGGTGCTGAATCAGTGCTAGTGGGGAAAAACTGCTGCTGCATCACTGGTGTCAGTCTGAGGAGGACTATCAGTAGGATGAAGGAAGAAAGGAGAGGTTAACTCTCAGGGGTGCATAGGACTAAAGGGATCTAGGGGGGCTCTGAGTGAGGAATGGATGCTGAAAGGACTCTTAGGGCACTTTCACAGGCGTCGGTGGTAAAGCGCCGCTAATTTAAGAGACGCTTTACCATCGCTTTTCCGGTGCTTTTCGGCTGCTAGCGGGCGTTTTTAACTAACTAATATTAACTATTTGAACAATTAAATTATAGGTATTGGAATTTCCTTTCAAATTTGGCTGGTGGACCCCTTTCACACTGGGGCGTTTTTCAGGTGCTTTTGGGCTAAAAATAGCACCAGTAAACTGCCTGAAAAACGCCTCCCCTGCAGACCCAGTGTGAAAGCCCGAGTGCTTTTACGCTGGAGCGGTGCGCTTGCAGGACGTTAGAAAAAGTCCTGCAAGCAGCATCTTTCGGGGGGTGGAGGAGTGGTGTATACACCACTCCTCCACCACTCCTACCCCTTGAAATCAATGGGCAGCACTGCTTTGGGGGCGCTTTTAACCCTTTATTCGGCCACGAGGGGGTTAAAAGCACCCCACTAGAGGCTGAAAAGCCCCCCCCGCCCCAGTGTGTGAGTGCCCTTAGTGAACCTAACGAATACAAATTTATCCGAAGTTACGAATTATCCAAAATAATGAATGCCACATCTAAACAAATGGAACGTAACAAATTAATAATAATAAATAAGAATACTCTTTTATTTTTATTCATTATTAATAATTTGTTACGTTCCATTAGTTTAGATGTAGCATGCGTTATTTTGGATAATTTGCTGCTTTGGATAAATTTGTATTCGTTACGTTCACTAACTGCCAAATTTGAAAGAAAATTCCAATACCTAATAGTTAGTTATTATTAGTTATTTAGTTATTATTTTGAATTTTTGAATTTTCGGATTTTTGAATTTTTCGGATTTTCACGAATTATCAAAATAACGAATGCCATCTAAATGAATGGAACATAAAGAATTCAAATTTTTCTGAAGAATTTCAATAACAAATGACCCGAAAACGGAAAAAAAAACCAAATGAAATGAAAACAAATGAATTTTTCGGCAGTGCCATGTCTAGTAAGGAGGTGATATTTCACCTCCTTGCTGCATATTTAACCCACTGACCGACTGCACTGCAGCCATGTGCATTGCATCAAGTTGCAGTTTGGCTCTATTCCATTCAGTTTTTGACGTGGCTGCAAAGCATCAGGCTATGGCATGTGTACAGCCCTGAGCAGCCGTATCTCCTTGTTCAGGTGGGTGGTCAGGGGAAGGTAAAATCTCAGCTTAACTGCATGCTCTTACTGATCTCCTGTCCACCCAATTGAAAGAACCCTAAGGCCTTGGGGGTAAGAAGATAGTAAAAACAGATGGTTGAGCCCTGTTTTTACTGCCTCCCAACCACAACCCCCCCCCCCCAAGCTGCAATAGTAGCCATATGGGGGGTATACACATGTGCAGCAAAAAATTATTCCCTGTCATATTTGATGGGCAGTACCACCCACAGAACATGACCCATGTAAGTGAATGGGGCTGAGCTTCAATGGCAAGCAATGCACGCAGTTTTGGCACAGTGGTTTGGTATTTTAAGGGGGTTAAAACAAGCGGTAAGGAGGTGACATAATGCGTGCTCACTGTCTGTCACATGCCCTCTAAAAAGCAATCCAATGAAAAATCCCTCTTCAGAGGACTACTGAGAGTGTAAACTAGCCCTGAGGCTCCATTCACACCTTTGCAGATGTGACAGAGCATGCATGTTTTTGCACAGCATGTAAAGGGCAGTCCATTCATGTCAGTGGGTTGCCTATATGCAAAAATGCACAAAAGAGCTTTCTCTGAGAACTCAGGAGAGGAGGAGAGGTGAGGTAGGGGATGAGTTGTCTCTTACCTTCTCTGTTGAACTCACAGATCACACAATGTGGAATGAAGACAGCTTCTCCTTCCTTTCTCTAGTCATGTGATACATGAGAAGGGGAGAGTCCGAAGAAGGGCAGTCCTTGCTCATTCCTCAGCAGCGCCACACTGAGACTGAGGTTAGTTCTCAGTCTCAGTGTTCTGTCTCATGGACATATAGCTAAACCTTCTTGTCCCATAAACTTCAGATACCATATTTATTTGTTCTCAGTTTTTTTAGAACAAGCCAGGTGAAACTACAAAATAACAGAAATAGACCTCAATAAGTACAATATTGCATACATTACAGCATACATTACAGAAACAATGATCTACAATATAGGATGAGATAGTAAAAAACTTACTTTTTAAGTTCTCTAAGGGGTGATGGTGATAGATTGAGAAATAAATGTCTTGCTTCCTGCAGTATCTTCTCAAAGAATGGTGGCTGCTTCACTTCTTGTGAAGATTCTACCCAGAATTCCCTGCTTACTAACAACTTCCTTAACTACACATACAGTAAATCAAATAAACAGAACAACTGCAGCAATACCAAAAAAGAATGCTAGATGGAGCCTGCACTCCACATATGATTGTCTTATGTAAATTACAAACCTTACCTGTAATTTTAACAACACAGATACAGATAATCAGCATAAACATCTGGTTAACAGAACACTCAGTGCAGGTTTTCTTCCACAGGCTGGAGGGAGGAGAAAAACAAATCTTCTCTTAAACAGTAGCCAACCACTGTACTTCTGACAGGAATGATGCGGCAATCACTCCTGTCAGTGGGTGCGGCTCGGGTACCAAATCGCCAGTCACCCCTTTCAAAATAGTACTCAGAGCATGACCCCCCACTCTGGTTAAGTATATGAATGAAAGAGTTTTGTTTTATCTGTGCAAGCAAACCTGTTGATCCTGCCAGAAGTCTAGTTAGCTGAACCTTCATGTGCTGTCTATTTGTGCTGACTGTAATCAGTTACATCATGTGATCAGCTGTCATTGGCTGATAACTGATCACGTGGTAAAGGGCCATTATGGGCCCTTTACTCCGATCTATGAACAGCCGAGTCCCAAGGACAGAGCGCGCGGCCTACGCTGCAGGGGGTTTGCGAACAGTGCAAGCATTGGGAGGGCGTACATGTACGCCCTCCTGGCATTTTAAGCCAGCGATATAGCTATCTTTCGACTATAGCGTGGGCATGAAGTCGCTAAGGTCAGTTTGAGATCAGGTGGTGCTTTGTTTTTTCCACAATATGAATGCATGACAAACACACCTTAAATGCCTGTGTACATGAGCACAAAAAACAAACACCCTAAAATTAAACAAGTCGCGTAAAACAACTGCTAAACTTTGTATTTGTTCACTTTTGATTATTTCAATAAATAATATTTGTTGAATCTCTATCGCGTCTTCCCAAAATTGTCCCATCTCTGGCCAGTTTTAGTACTGTTGTATACATTATCTTTAGATACTGTGAGGCTGACTTTTAACTATTCAAGGGAATTGTCTCTTAGTTTAATGAATGTGGTGAAAATTCTGTTTGCAAAGAATAGTCAGTCGAAAAAAAAAAAAAAAACAGTATGGAAGTCAGCAGAGCTTTACCTTGTTCACTAAGCTCTGGGGAAAATTCCCCTGCACTGTGAACAGCCTATATGCCTTTAGTAGATCAATATTTAACAGGTACAGTATATTTGGCATCTAATTAGTCTCAGATTTGCATATTTAAATTCATGGACTTTTATATTATAATTGACAGTGTTCTTCATACCTAGTATCTTAAAGTATAACTAAAAGCAAAACTTTTTCTTTAATTGTGGACAGAGTGGAGAAGGATTAGAACACCTGTCAGTTTTTATGGCTGTCTGTGCCCCCCAATGTGCCTGGGAGATTAATTCCCTCTATTTGTCCTGCTTTACTATTATCATTGAAAGTGAAAGTAAAAGTAAATGCCAAATTTTGGGCTGTCCCCAGAAAAGTATTAGAGGGGAAATCTTACAATGGGGACACTAGTTCTGGTGACCTGGGAGTCCCCAAGGGATTCCCTTAATTTGCAGAGATTTCTTCTCACTACCTGTTTTAGCTATGGGACAGGAAGTGATGGTAAATCTACCCTACCCTACCCTACCATGGGGCACAGATGGAACAAATAAAACAACAGGTGTTATAATCACTCCCTTACTCTACCCAAAATGAAAAAAAAAGTTTTGCCTATATCTCTACTTGAATATCTCAGTATATATTGGGCGCTAGTTATGGCAACAAATAATATTATATATGTATATTAAAAGCATATACAGCTTAGGCTGTTCACCAGGTTTCATACATGGATCAGTGTTCACTGCCTAGACAGGAAATTGTGACATGCCATAGAGACTTATGAGTCTTGGTGTGCTAACAGGGTCACCTAAGTGGAGACCATGCTTTTCCTAAATTTCTTATAGGTATACGTACTACTTACCGAACACTAGACAACTGTAGAGCTGTTGAAATATAACCAGCCTGCCCATAGATGGATCAAAATTTGGCCAGTCCCTGCTAACCTGGCTGAATTTTGATCCATCTATGGCTGGTGTTTAGTCAGAATCGGCGACCCGTCAGATAAGGTAATGGAAGTGACATTCCGTCATGTTACATGTTACTTTTTGAAAGAAGCTGGACGCCAGCAGTAGGAAGGTGGCGGAGGTCATCTTGGTACACCCCGCACTGCTCAGCGCTAAACCTTTAGCCTTTCAAAATGAAACATCCAAACAGCATCACAGATGTCAATATACTATATTTATTTATATACGCTCACTTCATTGCAATATTTACTGTGACATTTACATTTAAGATGTAGCTGGGTGTAGTAAGATGTCCGCTGCCTCCTCCTGACTGCAGGTGTTCTGTCAGATTAGCAAACCTGGTAGCGGTGGAACGTATGCACAGTTGATGGAACGCCACTTCTGTTACCTAATCTGACGGGTCGCTGATTCTGACGAAACACCGCCTTAAGACTTAAGGTATGACTAATCTCCTTAGGAACTAAAAACTTGCAACGGTTCTAACACTTCTACACAATTTCAAAAACTAAAAAAAATACTTTGCCTTGGGGTTCCACTTTTCCCTACATAGTTTGGTAGTGGTGGCTAGGGTAGTCATGTTGCCAATGTTTCTATCCAATGACATTGTACTGAACCTCCGGTCAGACATGAACAGTGGTACTCCAATGGCCAATGGCTAACTTGTACGGTGAAGAAGTGCATGGTAAAGGGTTTATGAGTAATACTGACAACGACCTAAGTTTCCTATGGCAATAGCTGAGCATGTCTCCTTTTTCACATATGGGCAGATATGATAGGAGATCTAAATTTTAGAAACAGGATACTTTTGCAGCAAATAACTTTTTACATTTCTAAATACAACCACTGAATATTTTTTCATGGTTTCAACGTGTATAGTTATGGCATTCTGCGGATGAAGAATTGTCACATAAAGCATTCAAATACCTACCCGTGTAGATATTAGAGGACTGATGAAACCTAAAACATATATTTATGTTGACAAAAAGGGGCCATATGTGTTTTCAATTATAATGGGGTCATATGTGATCATTTTAGACACATCAAGTGCTTAGTAAAATTCTATATAATAAAGCTTATTGATGTCCCTTTGAGGGAAAAGAAGAAATGTTTGTAGTCTCAATTGTTCCCCTCTTTCACAATATACCGTATCTGTGCTATGGTGCCAGTTTCATGGAAAACATATGTGTATATATTTAAGCTAAATCATCACCACATAGAAAAGCCAATCCTGCAAGAAGAGGAGACAGAAAATCAACAAAACTGCATTCTGAGGGCAAAGTGACAGCAAAGCTCCCGGGTTCTCAGTACAGATTTTTACTAGTGGTTAAAGTAAATCTAAACCCAATCACTAAAATCTCTTTAAAGCGTTTAGCGTCATTTAAGAAAAAGTTTTAAACCTTTTTCAATATGTAGTTTTTGGTGATAGCGCAGCATTTATTCTTTTATATAATATGTAGCTTACATAAAAAAGAATATATACCTGGCGCTTTGCCATGAAGGTCCTTGTTTTTGCTGTTATGGAGTGAAAGCTGTCACTGAGTTGTGCTCCAGGATTGTCACTCTGTCAAATGCGCCCCTGATGGTGACTACAAGCGGCCATGCTGATACACAGTTTACAAGTATGATCCACTTATATCACTCTCGGGAAGCCAGTCCAAAGCAATGAAATGCAGCTGAAGCATGAGCAAGTGCATGTACCGTATACAGGAGGCAGCTAAACGAGGCCGGAGATCAGCAGCACTGAGATGCAGAAAAAAAAGGAAGAAAAAAGAGTGAAAATAATATTTATGAAAAAACAATCTTGGGGCCCTTTCACTCCCCTCACATTCTGGTTGCCCCCTCTTTAACAAACCCATTGTTTCCCATGGGTCTACAACCTCATCAGTTTTGATATTCAATGGACAAGGGATTATATCGGATAGGCCATTTTTTTATTTGAAGGGCGTACACCCCTCTTCATACTTTGTTCAGCATTTAGAGATGCCACCCTCTGAAAGTTTTCATCTACAACAAATTCTGCATTATTTAGGCTCTCTCTAAAAATGGAGTGATGACTTGGCAATGCAAATGGTGTTTGAGAAAAGAGGTTTACCAGCCACACTGCAATGAGGGTGCATCTCAATGCTGTACAGACTATTTGAAGAGGTGAATTGGCAAACCTTGAACACCCGTATAAGGGTATATATAATGTAGCATTGGTTGAGGCTGGCTTTAAGGTTTACTCTAGATGGTATTTAGTCCCAGAACGCCTCTCAAAAATGTTTCCGGGCTCTTTATCTTTATGCTTTCGGGGTTGTGGATAGATGGGGATGCCCCTTCATATCTGGTGGGCGTGCCCTATGGGTTAGTCATTTCTGGGGACATGTCTATTCTTTGATATATTCCATTATGCTGGTTAATATTGTTAGGGATGCTCAGATTGCGCTGTTGTACATGCCAGTTGATAACATCCCAAGACATTTGCAGACCCTGATTTATTTTAATTCTTTTAGTGGCCAAGATAGCCATTGAAACAGCTTGGGAAAGCCCAAAAATCGACTTTGCTGAAAATTGGCACAAATTGACTTGCTTAATAAAAAGATTGTGAGATCAGTGACACTGTCACTAGGCAGAACGGGGAGATGCTTGTTTACATCAGCATCTCCCCGTTTGTCCTCTCCGTGAGGCGATCGCGGGTATCCCCGCGGCGATCGAGTCCGCAGGACCCGCGACCTGACTCATGGAGCTCCTGGCCGGCGTGTGCGCGCGCCGCTGGCGGCGCGCACGCAATGGCACGGCAGGGAATTCAATGGGACTTACAAGTACGTCTATTTGCCCAGCCGTGCCATTCTGGCGATGTACATCGGCGTGCGCCGGTCGGGAAGTGGTTAAAGGATAAATAGGCAGTTTTTACCAAGATATGGAAGCCTTAGTTTTCTTATTTACTGGTACCGGATGTTTAATAACAGTTGGATATGTGGTCAGTGGGGGGCTCTTTACTTTCCCTCTCTCTTCTTCTCTTTTTCTTTCTCTCTTTTTTTTTTTTTTTTTTTACCAACAACGCTGTATATTGTGTAGCTTCATTGATACACCTGTTTGATGGTTGACCATCCTCACGTTAGGCATATTGGTTATTAGTAATTTTTGGTAAGCGGTTGCCCTATATGGGGCCTGGTTTTCATGATTAGCTGCTATCACCAGATTACTTTATTTTTCTAGTATGTCTCATGTCTATTGTTTTCTCTTTGTATGATGCCCATTTCATTACTGACAAGTTTGGAGTCATGGGAGATTGTTACATGCCTGCTTTTTATTAATTGATACTGGGAATTCATTTTGTAATGCGCACTCATAGCAAATCTTGGCTGCTTTACTTTTCTCAGTCATATCTGCAGAATGTGATGGATGCATACAAGGATATTACAGTTGGTTTTGTATCTTGTCTCTTTTTATGATTTTTTTTTGTTGAAAAATCAATAAAAACTACTTAAACAGAAAAAAACAATCTTGGTAATTGTTTATACACAGCAATTGAATTGTCATCCATTTTAGATCTACTAATAATGTGACTATTTTACTAGTTTAGCCCTTAGTAATATGAAAAATGCACAGACAAAACAGGACTGCGATCAGAATAATGCAATTTAATACAGTAACTGTAGACATGCTCAATTTGCCTGAATGTAAGAGAGGCTGCCAGGATAGAAATGTATTCAACACATGAATCAGGACCTTGTCTTACATGTCAACACCATTATTACCACCACCAGTATCATGCACCAACCTCTATCACCAACGTATGCACCTTGTATATATTTTGCATACCACATAACCTTTGGCAGTCTTACCCCCCATTGTCTTGCTACCTTTACTGCTTATATTTGACCTTGATGATAGTTATGAGTCAGAATTTCATGCCGACCTTACTGCTGGCCTCTGGCCCAGGAACAGTTACAGCTGGTACTGTCCCCACTTCATAGCCACTGCATGCATCATATTTTTGTAGGGCATACTGCATGAGCAGAACTGAATTCCATGCAGGAAATATTTCCAGCTGTATAAGGGATACAGCCTGAGGTTATTTAGGAGTGGCAAACAATGGCACTTCAAGTGTTACTGAACTATAATTTCCTTGAAATGTAAATAACATCAACACTAAAGCTCAGGGCCTGGTTTAACTGGTATGCCGAGCTATTACGTTAGGCTGCCAAAGTGTTACCGACATTTCTGGCATGATTAGATATAAACAGACTAAGTAATATTTCTGCATTGTAATCTGTTTAATATTATTATGATCGCTCTGTAATTGACTGTAAGCTGACCTTGCTTTCTTGACAAAAGTTGGCTGGTTAAAGTAAATACATAGATACTTTTGGTTGCAATCGACTTCTTATTCTGAGCAGACCGCATATGACTAATACGCCGTCCAGCTCATCTACGGCAGAAAAGGCCAAAATCTGGAACTTTCTTTAGAAGCATTAAGTAGAGAGATAAAAAGGGAGGAGGAGGAACCTGAGAAGAAAAAGCAGAAAAGCTGGTTGTAGGGACGTAATGATCATTGTGTTGTGGCCTCTCCACCCAAACGCAAATCCTTCAGCAGTGACGAACCGTTCAGCTTCATCTAGACAGAATGCAGAATTGTACAGCATTCCTCAGTACAGCACTTCAGAAGCAGACAGGACCAGCGAGTCAGCTTCATTGTCTTCTGCATTTTATATTAACTGCAATTCCACGTTGTCTGCTTTGTATAATGCTGAACATTCCAACGTTAGCCTGTCCCCTTTGTAATCGTGTATGTGTCGTGACATGAAAAACAAGCTTTACATTCAGAGCTCTACCATCTGCTCGCTTACATTTTAACAACAAGCATATGCAGTGTACAAATGAAATTAGAGTCTTATACACTTAGCTCTGGCAATTGTTGGGGCAAGAAAGGGGAAATAGGCAAGAACAGGATGACTTTATAAAAGAACAAGCTTATGTTATGTCAACAGTTATGAGAAAAAGTTTCTGAGTCCTTCAGAATTTTTAAGATTTCTGCAAGAATGACCCAGAAAAATGTGATCTGATCTTCTAAAAATAATAAAAAGAAAAAAATCTAATGAACAACACAAAGCATTTGACATTCTTTTTGTTAAACGTGGTAAAAAAAAGTCCATTGGGTTCACCCAGTAGTAATACTGTTAAACTGCAATATTACCCCATCAAAGGAGACCGCCAATTCAGGAAGAGTGAGGCCAGGTTCACACGTGTGCAGCCGCGAGTTCGTGCCTGGGGTTCAGTGCATTCCTGTACACTGGTTCAGGTGCGATTCAGGTCGAATTTTAGCCTGAATTCGCACCTGAACCCGGACTCAAAGACGTACCAGAACCTTTTTCAATCCAGACTGCAGCTGGCCTGGACATGTGTGAACCAGCTCCAGTGAGACATCCTTCTTTTACTGTCCCCAATCCATCTGCTGATAGAAGAGAACTCTAGGAGGCACTCTTCTCATTTTGGTGTGTATTGCTAGAGAGTTTGAGTTAGAGGGTGCATGTGATCAGCACAAGGCCAAACAGACAGAAAGTCACTGGTCATGCATCCTCATAGGACAGTCCGAGGAGAATGAAAACTCCTCCTACAAGCTATAATCAGCCACTGGTGGAAGTCATAAGACTGCTATATATTGCTGATGAGAAAAAGTATTTAGAGGTTTATTTTTACTAAAACCATTGCATTTCCATGTTCTGTGTACTGTGGGAGACCAGATATAATGAATGCAGGGTCCTGGGTTTAGTAAAACTTTAAGGCTCATAAGACTAGAAAGGGTTACAATATTACTTCTACTGCTATCAGTTCATTGTTAGGTTGATCGTCTACATGCAGGAAAAGTGTTGACTTCTTCGGTTTTTCCTATATATTAATATCCTCTAAAGATTAGGGAATGAGCACACCATACAATATTCAGGTGATAAAGAGCTAAGGATCTGTAGGCCTCTGTTGCAACCCATTTGCGTTTATCATTGACCAAAAAACATTGCTATCTCTGTCAAATTTGATAAAGACCACTTAGATGTTCCATGTCACAAATGCAATATTTTTGCAGAGAGAAAAGACAAATATGTAAAACTGGGTTAAAAAGAACTTCTTGTACTACCACCAAAACCTTATTCCAACTGTTACGATGGGAAAGGAACAATAATGGTGTGAGGGTGCTTTGCAGGTAATTTTACAATAGAATGTCAGAGTATCTGTCTGTAATCTAAAACTTAAAGTGTTACTAAACCCACAACAGTAAAATCTGTCTGTATATGCAGATAGCATGCTTGTTATACTCACCTTGGAACTTAAGGGGTTAATCCTCTACATTGTGTAAAAAGGCTCTTTGATCCTGTATGCACAGATCCTCCCCCTCCTGCAGGGTCTCTCTGGGTAAGGCCAGATAAGACACAGTCAGAGTGGTCCCCCTGCACATGCTCAGTTTGGTCTCTATTGCTGGAGAGAATATTTCCTTGTTGAGCTGAGCTTTTCAGGTCACATGATATTGACATCACACATTTGGGCGTGTATACAGATCCTAAATGACAGCCCTGTCCTCCATGCCCTGTATCTAAAAAAGAACACAGTGGGTGGGATATCACATCTCGATTGATGATCTGCCTCCCATAACAGCACGAGGACACAGGCTGTAGTGGAAATCTCCTCCCACCTGAACACTCGGCACTCAGGCAAACCCTGCAGTTTATCACGTGACCCTGGTATACGGATTAGCCAAAAAGGTATAGAGTGGTAGTATTTTAATGTAAAAAGAAGATTTATAAACTGTGGGTACTGTGTGGGGGCAGATGAACTATTTTCATATAAGTGGGTTTAGTAACACTTTAAAAGTAGTTGGGTCATGCAACATGACACTGATCTAAAATAGAGGATTACATCATCTACAGTATGACCCTTTCCAGACTTAAGTTGCGCTGAAGTGCTGTGGTATGATCTGAAGTACACCATTGAAGTAACACATTATAAAAATATATGTGAGATAAGACCGTTTTGTATACAGAATTTGGATATAATACCTCCAAATTGCTATCCAGCAACAGAAAACATTTGGTTGAGACAATTGCTTATAAAATGGATGCCACTATTTACTAATTAAATGGGAAATGCACATTTTCCATACTTGATCTAAACGGTTTAATCCTTTTGTGTAATAGATATATGGCAAATGCTAAATATTGCTTAAAATGTAGATTAATGAAGGCCATCTTTAACTAGGATTATGACTATTTTGTGTGTAGCTTGTGTTTGCTTTTTTAAGATGTCATACATGCACAAATACTGAATATTTTCTAAAGGTTCAAAATGTTTTATACCAATGTATATACATGTTATGTTGTAGATGACAAAATTACATGAACGCGATGTGATACACATAGGTGATGTATAGATGATATTTAGCTCCATGGTAAGGGTTAGAGGAAAAAGGTGTAACATTTATTTTATCCCTTGTTCCGTCAGGCTCCCTCTATCCATGCAACCAGCCCCCCGAAACTTAATTTCTAGGATTTCGAAGTTGCTCAGGCCTGCGATTGTAGGCTTTCTATCTCATTGGTAGCCCTTCACTGTACATACTGTAATAACACAAAGGGACCCTGTGAGGATACCTAGATGCAATCTAGATGTACCCTTAAAGGACAGGGGACACCTGGTTGTCAATTGTCGGTTGTTCCAAGAGCTCATGGAACGTGGACTAGCCAGATGTTTGTCCCTAGTTGCTAGGCTGGTGTGAGCAGGAACCCAGTGTAAGGAACCCAAGATAGAGGCATGTGCCATTAAAGTGGACAGTTATGAGGTGATGGCCTTGCTGGACTCTGACAGTCAGGTTACCCTAGTGCACACCAATCTAGCGGATGCCCAGAAATTACAAATCCAGTTGATAGTGGCTGTATGTGTCCATGGGGACACCAATAACTACCCGGCTGTTGCATTCTCCATTGAAACCACCAGCAGAACCTGGGAACTTGACATAAAAGTGGTCAAGAACTGTGTTCTCAGACTTACAGGGAAAGGTTAATGAGGCATATGAGAGGAATGTACCCACACCAGTGTTCAACCCTTCTCCCATGGGGCATAATTTCCTGAGGCATGCAGTAACAATAACCCACAGTGAACTGGAGCGTTTTCAGCTAGAGGTTTTGGCAGGGAAAGCCTGTCCAGAGAATGACTTTCCTGACCTTCCCTTGTCTCAGGATAACTTTGGAACAGCTAAATTAAGAGACCGCATGCCAGAAAGCAGGTGAAGGTCAATAATGGGATTCCCAAGGGTCGAGAGCTGATACCAGTTACCCACACTTCCTAAGAAGTGTGAGATACCTGTTGTATAGGGTGGATGAGGTACAGGCGAATGACTCAAGTAACTTGTACCACAGCCCCACAGACACACTGTGCTTGATCTGGCTCACTCTCTTGTTTTGGGGGCACATTTGGGATATGACAAAACCAAAGATCTATTATTGCAAAGGTTTTCCTGGCACATAAAGATATGAAAATGTATTGTGATTCCTGCCCTGTGTGTCAGATCTTCTCTAAAGGGAAAGCTGAAAAAATGGGTAGAGGCTACTGATGGTAAAGATTGGGATTGCCTGTTGCCCTATGTCATGTTTGCTATATGGGTAATACTGCAAGCATCAACAGGCTTTTTTTTTTTTGTGCACAGACAACATCCGAGAGTTCTCTTGGACAATGCTAAAGAGACTTGGGAGCACAAGGCAACCACTTTCAAAAGTGTGGTGTCACCAACAGACAGGACAGAATAAGAGGTTTATGCCCACATATAACAGGCCCAGCAGACTCAGTCTTGGGTGTATAACCATTATGGCAAAGTCCAAACCCTTAGCCCTGGCTTATGTGCCTATACTGAGCCCAAATTTTTGGGGAAGTGGCAAGGGTGCTATGAAAATGTTGAATGGGGTGGAGCACACAGGCTGGGTGAGCCCATTCAAAATAATTGCTGGCGTATTGACTCCGCCCAGCCAATTTTTCACATGAATGGCTGTGCACTGCTGTACTTGTGTATACAATGGGGAAAATAATTATTTGATCCCCTGCAGATTTTGTGAGTTTGCCCACTTACAAAGAAATGAAGAGTCTATAATTGTTATCATAGGTGTATTTTAAATGATAGAGACATGGATTCCAATGCGAAGGGGCAGTTTTTTTTGAAGAACCAATAAGAGAAAGAGGGTATAATAGGTTCCAATATAGGGTGGGCTCGGGTTGCAGAGAGTGCGCTCTGAGCCCACCCAGGTGTGTTACAACAGCGAATCAATATTCGCTGTTGTAACCCTGATCCTCCTCGCGGCCAATCAGGAAGCGGGTTTTGACACCAGTCACCCGATTGGCTGAAAGGACAGGCGATCCTATTGGATGACTAGGAGGAGCTGGAAGCTGCCATGGAGGAGAGGACTCAGTGCCGAGCCGCTGCACCACACTGACTGCCACCCATCACGATGGGGGTAAGTGCCGGACCGACCGGCAAACAGCTGGGGAGTGGGTGCCGCTTGGGGGGATGGGTGGTTTTTTCTCCCCCCCCCAAAAAAAAATACCAGCCGCCACTGGTCCTGTCAATTTAAGAAGATGCTCCTACCGACAACTCTTTATGTCTATAAAAGACACCTGTCCACAGAATATCTTTCTTCCATTCAAACCTACCATCATGGGCAAGACCAAAGAGCTGTCAAAGGACGTCAGAGACAAAATTGGCGACATGCAGAAGGCTGGAATGGGCTACAAAACCATCAGCAAGAAGCTTGGTGAGAAGGAGACAACTGTTGGAGCAATTATTTGCAAATGTAAGAAATACAAAACAACCATCAATTGCCCTCGGTCTGGCGCTCCATGTAGGCTTTCACCTCATGGGATAAGGATGATCATGAGAAAAGTAAGGGATCAGCCCAGAACTACGGGAGCTTGTGAATGATATCAAGGCAGTTGGGACCACAGTCACCAAACAAACCATTGGTAACACAATATGCCGCCATAGATTGAAATCCTACAGCACCTGCAAGGTCCCACTCCTCAAAAAGGCACAGGTACAGGCCCGTCTGAAGTCTGGCAATGAACATCTAAATGATTCAGAGAAGGATTGCGAGAGAGTGCTGTAGTCAAATGAGGCCAAAATTTAGCTCTTTGGCATTAACCCGAACCGCCATGTTTGGAGGAAGAAAAAATGCTGACTATGACCCTAAGAACACTATCCTTACAGTCAAGCACAGAGGTGGAAATATTATATTATTTAGGGCCGTTTCTCTGCTAAAGCTACAGGCTGACTTTGCTGCATTGAGGAGCCAATGGACAGGGCCATGTATTGTAAAATCCTGGATGAGAACCTTCTTCCCTCAGCCAGAACACTGAAGATGGGTCGTGGATGGGTTTTCCAGCATGACAATGACCCAAAACATACCACCAAGGCAACAAAGGGGTGGCTCAAACAGAAGCACATTAAGGTCATGGAGTGATCTTGCCAGCCTCCAGACCTTAATTCTATAGAAAATATATGGAAGGAACTGAAACTTCGAGTTACCAAGTGATAGGCAAGAAACCTTAAAGGGGTTGTAAAGTTGTTTTTTTTTTTTTTTTTAAAATAACAAACATGTTATACTTACCTTCACTGTGCAGCTCGTTCTGCACAGAGTGGCCCCGAACCTGGTCTTCTGGGGTCCCTCGGCGGCTGTTTCAGCTCCTCCCCGCAAGCATTTACCACCTTAATGCGAGCTCCCTCGCACGGTGGTGAGTGCTTGCGGGCGCGCTCCCGTGATACAGCTGGCGGCTATAGCCGCTCGCTGTATCACTCGGCCCCGCCCCCCGGCGCGCCGCGTCATCGGATGTGATTGACAGCAGCGCGAGCCAATGGCTGCGCTGCTTTCAATCCATCCACTGCAGCCAATCAGCGACCAGGCTGAGCTGCAATGAAGCTGACGAGGACGAGGAGCGAAGATTCGAGGCGTCAGGTAAGTAAAACGGGGGGGCTGGGGGCGGCGGTACTGTCAAAAGTTTTTTCATAGATAAAAATGCATAGAATGCATTAAGGTGAAAAAATTTTTACCTTTACAACCCCTTTAAGGATTTAGAGAAGATCTGTAAAGAAGAGTAGATCCTGAGATGTGTGCAAACCTGGTAACTAACTACATGAAACGTCTTACCTCTGTGCTTGCCAACAAGGGTTTTGCTTTGGGATCATTTACTTATTTTACTCACTGAACTGCAACTCAGTTTATAACATTTTTATCATGTGGTTTTTTTTTTCTGGATTTTTTGTTGATATTCTGTCTCTATCTTTTAAAATATGTCTATGTTAAAAATTATAGACCCTTCATTTCTTTGTAAGTAAGCAAACACAAAATCTGCAGGGGATCAGGTAATTATTTTGCCCGCTGTATGTCAGTGCTATCATAAAGATGAGTACAGCATTATACACAGGTATAATAGATTATTATTATTATTTTTTTTTGCACACATCTGTATGGTTTACACATGCTATCCTTATACTTTGAGAGTTTTAAAATCACTGTGTCAAAAGCATAAAATATAACTAGTGATAACAGTGCTGTAAAGAGTGTAGATGTCATCACTAAAATTTGGAAAGTAGTAACAGTCTTATGTCACATGACTCACTTTGCAAATGTGCCATGATCTTCACAATTTCTGGGAAAGGTAACACACCTGTATACAAGGATGACCTCATATATGAAATATTCTAGACCTTTTGTAAAAATATACCCTGAACTGTGAACCATATAAATAAATAAATAAGTATAAACAATGGGTATAGAAAATAATCACCCCCCCCCTTGAAATAATCACATTTTGTTGCTTTGCCGCCTGAAATGAAGACAGACACAGTTTTTGTTTTATCCAACTGTATTTAACTCAGTGCAGCTTATAACATCCAAGTGAAAGATAACACCATGTTAGAAAAAAAAATTCAAAAACAGAATCACCGAGTTGGAAAAAAGGATCACCTTCCTCCTAAAAATGACTTGTAAACTCAATCAGGTTTAGCTAACCACCTTCCCAATTTCACACAAAACCATTTGACTTTCAACTGTGATCAGTTGTGGTCATTTTGATTAACTCAGCATGAAAAAAGCTTTCCTGGAGCATTTCAGTCCCCGGTAGTGCAACTAAACCAAACAATCAACTATGGGTGGCAAGGCACAGTTAAAAGATCTCCGGGATAAAGTTGTGGATATGCACAAGTCAGGACATTGATACAAAAAAAGTCAAAGGCTTTATCGATGCCTAGAAGCACAGTGAAGTCTATTATTAAAGTGTTACTGCAAGGAGGGATGGCAGAGGATCCCCAAATCCAGGTGTGAAAAACTTGTTGCATCTTTCCCAAAAAGACTCATGGCTGTATTAGATCAAAAGGGTGCTTCTTCTAAATACTGAGCAAAGGGTCTGAATACTTAGGACCATGTGATATTTCAGTTTTTCTTTTTTAATAAATCTGCAAAAATGTCAACAATTCTGTGTTTTTCTGTCAATATGGGGTGCTGTGTGTACATTAATGAGGGGAAAAAAATGAACTTAAATGATTTTAGCAAATGACTGCAATATAACAAAGAGTGAAAAATTTAAGGGGGTCTGATTACTTTCCGTTCCCACTATATATACACGTACACATACACTGTTAACAAGTAGTAAGTGAGCTTTTAACCTCCCTGACGGTAATCCCGAGTGTGGCTCGGGGTTAAATTTCAGTCCCATTAGCGGTAACCCCAAGCCACACTCGGGATTACATTGCAGGATCCTGGTGCGCTCTACTTACCTTGTCCCCAGGATCCTGCGATGTCCCCCGCTGTGTCTGCGGGCTCTGTCTCCCCTGAAGCCTTTCTGTGCCAGGCTCCGTTCCCTGCGAGCGGCGCGACGCACGGGGGCGGAGCCTGGCGGCAAATTAAAAAAATGTAAAAATCATAACACATACAGTACTGTAATCTTACAGATTACAGTACTGTATGACATTATTTCACATCCCTTTTGTCCCCAGTGCTTTGGCCCATGCCCTGCATGCAGTTTTATATGATATATCCTGGAAACTGGAGATTGTCCATAGCAACCAAAAAGTGTTCCTTTATGTCAAAAGTGGCTTTAGATCAGCTAGAAAACAGCGATAGTAAATTAGAACACTTGCAGAATTGAGCGATAGTAAATCGTGGGGAAATTTATTTTATTATTATAATATTATATTATTTTTTTAATTATTTATATTTATTTATTATATTATAATTTGTGTTTTTGTGTTTCAAACTTTATCATACCCAGAATATCTACTAGACTCTTGTTTGGACAGATTTAAGTGTGTTTTTGTTAAGAATTACAGGCCTACAATAGAAAACGCCAAATTTCCATGCAAAATAATTGTACCGCTTTCAGCACCTAAAATCCGAAATAATCATACCGCCAGGGAGGTTAAACAAATAATAGCACCAGTAGATTCAGGCACTGTGGAGCAAAGTTTATGGCAGAAACTAAAGGCATTCAAGTTGTTCTCTCAGCAGCTGAGTTCACCATGCTACCCCTTCCCAGTAGTGACAGCATTGCAGCCATATATTTGCTAATGTACACACAGCAGGTACTCTGGGAGGGGGAGAAGAGTGAGCTAAACTGAGAGAACAACTTCAATGCTTCTACTGTGACCTTTGTGAATGATTTGCTCCACAGTACCTACAGCTACAGAGGTCCAAAAGGGTTTGTTTTCACGCTACTATTAGTAGCATGAAAAGTAGCAGTAGTAGTAAAAAGTAGTAGCGTTCTACTAATTAATACTCATTGGTCCTCTGCTGTGCTCAATATCTCATCCTGCTAACCTCCATGTCACTACAGATCTTAGTGTTAGCAGAAGGTGCCACTAAGTGTCACAGGACTAAAGTGATCAATGCTCCTGCTAGTGTTTGTTCCTCCGAAGAATTTAGCTAGGGATTTCATTCACCTTAATGGAGGGTCACTGGGCAATGCAGAAAGCAGAAGTATTAACTGTGCTTAATTTTATTTAAATTATCTTGTTTTTTTTTTTTTTTTAGATTATGGCGTACATGACTAGAATTGACAGTGGAACTTTAGTTAGAAAATTAAGTCCTGCTAGATCACTTTAGGCTGGCCCCTTTTGCAGGTATAGCTACTGTATGTAAAACATTAAACATTATTGTATTTATTGGCGTATAACACGCACATTCATTTTAATAGGGAAGTTTCAGGAAAAATAAATACATTTTAAATAAGGAACTTTGAAGCAAAATAAGGATCAGTGCCCATCTGCAGCCTCATCATTGCCATCAATGCAGCCTGATCAATGCCCATCTGCAGCCTCACAAGTGCCATCAATGCAGCCTTATCAGTCCCCATCAATGCAGCCTCACTATTGCCATCAATGCAGCAGCCTCACCATTGCCTTCAATGCAGCAGCCTCACCATTGCCATCAGTGCAGCCTGATCGATGCCCATCTGCAGCCTAGAGGGGAAAGGGAGATGGGAGGGGCGAGCGCTGACAGATTACATACAGTGAGAATATCCTATGATAGACAGAACAGCGGTCCAATGGCGGCCCAGGAGACAGGACTTCCTATTACAGAGGCAGCCAAGTAAACAGGAGATTCTAACTGTATGTAATCTGACGGCGCTCGTCCTGCCCCCCTCCCCTCCCCATCCCCTCCGAGGCAGCTACAATTGAAGTCTTGGCGTATAACATGCACATGCTATTTGCACCCAGTTTTCAGGGTGAAAAAGTGCGTGTTATACGCCAATAAATACGGTAAAACTCTATACTATTAAAAGTCTAGTAATATACCCGCTCACCCTGCTCTGCACATGCTCAGTTTATCTCTATTTTTAGGCACTGCTGAAATTGTAGAGGCCGATCTGCTGACAGCCTTAGTGCTAGTTCACACCAGACTGAGTTCCGTTCAGTTCCGTGCACTTTTTTTCTGCACAAAAAGCATGCACAGAGTTTTCCATGTATTCCAATAGCTCTAGTTCACACCATCCAGTCAGTTTCCAGTCAGTTTCCAGTCAGTTTCTGAACCGGAAACTGACTGGATATTGACTGCATAGTGCGAACTAGAGCCATTAGAATACATGGAAAACACTGTGCATGCATTTTTAGTGCAGAAAAAAAGCGCACGGAACTGCATATGGTGTGAACTGGCCCTTAAAGTGGAATTAAATCCTCCTATCCTTTGCAGCAAAGGAAGCTGTTTATGTTTCACTTGCAACTGCCATGGTGCTGCACATGTGATCAGTTATGACACCAGCCATTTGATGGTTTGACAGTTTGGTGGGGACACAAGGAGATGTGATAGTTAGCAGTCCCAACATTCCAAGTCCAAGAATGTGACTCCACTCTAATGCTCTGTACACACGGTCGGACTTTGTTCGGACATTCCGACAACAAAATCCTAGGATTTTTTCCGAGGGATGTTAGCTCAAACTTGTCTTGCATACACAGGGTCACACAAAGTTGTCAGAAATTCCGATCGTTCTGAACGCGGTGACGTACAACACGTACGTCGGGACTATAAACAGGGCAGTGGCCAATAGCTTTCATCTCTTTATTTATTCTGAGCATGCGTGGCACTTTGTGCGTCGGATTTGTGTACACACGATCGGAATTTCCGACAACGGATTTTGTTGTTTGAAAATTTTATATCCTGCTCTCAAACTTTGTGTGTCGGAAAATCCGATGGAAAATGTGTGATGGAGCCTACACACGGTCGGAATTTCCGACAACAAGGTCCTATCACACATTTTCCATCGGAAAATCCGACCGTGTGTACGGGGCATAACTCTCAATAACTGAACTCTATCTACACACTCATTAGCATCTTATTACCCTATCCTTTACCAAGTATAGGATATATGACCCAATATATCACAATATATGAGTTCCCAGTATATTTTTATATATTTTTTATTTTTGGTTTCAGCACTTATGGTCATTTATGACTACCGTATTTATCGGCGTATAACACGTACATTCATTTTAAGAGTGAAGTTTCAGGGAAAAAAAAAATTTTAAATAAGGAACTTTGAAGCAAAATAAGGGTCAGCGCCCATCTGCAGCCTCACCATTGCCATCAATGCAGCCTGATCAATGCCCATCTGCAGCCTCACCATTGCCATCAATGCAGCACCCTTACCATTGCCATCAATGCAGCAGCCTCACCATTGCCATCAATGCAGCAGCCTCACCATTGCCACCAGTGCAGCCTGATCGATGCCCATCTGCAGCCTAGATGGGACAGGGAGGGGGCGGGACGAGCGCCGACAGATTACATACAGTGAGAATCTCCTATGATAGACAGAACAGTGGTCCAATGGCGGCCCAGGAGACGGGACTTCCTATTACAGAGGCCGCCAAGTAAACAGGAGATTCTAACTGTATGTAATCTGATGGCGCTCATCCCGCCCCCCTCCCTGTCCCCTCTGAGGCAGCTAAAATTGAAGTATTGGCGTATAACACGCACACGCTATTTGCACCCAATTTTCATGGTGAAAAAGTGAGTGTTATATGCCAATACAGTATTTTCATCTTTTGGAATTTCCTTTCTTGGAAATCATCCTTGTTAAGTCCTGGGCCGTCCTAACCACCTCAGCTCGCGCTAGTGATAACCCTAGGGGTTCTCTGATTCATGTTGGCACACTCCTACTGCATAGATACATAGAATGTAAGTACATTTGAGAGTGGTTTGTGGTGGTGGTGGTGGTGGTGGTGGGGGGGGGTTCCCAGGTAATTTTACCTCCTATTTATCCCATATTAATCTCTTTTCCTTGACAGGGTCAGACCATATAGATATTCATTTTATTACTATACTACAGTATTCATTTATCCACGTGCATGCTCCTGAAGAGTGGATGAATCCACAAAATGCATAGAGCTATTATATGCCGTGTTTTTATACCTAATTATATGTTTTACCTGACAAAATCATTACTTGTATTATGCGATTTGTATTACTAAGTGGCAATTTGTAATTATTGTATGTATATCTACTGAATGAATTGCATTGGTTATCTATGTCTACTCATTATTACCCTCATGTAACATATTACTGATTTCCAATAATTTTATATTTTCTACACCTGCGTGCTTCATCTAAAGTCTCAACCCTCAGTCCTCTTGTTTTTTTTTTAAACCTATAAATAGATGGGTTTAGTTCTGCTTTATGATTTACTGGGGTTCAAGGAGCTCTGTAATTCAGCAAAATGGCAGCCTCCAGCAAGAAGGAACAGGAGCAATGCTGGAGGCAATTTACAGCACACACTCATTTTGGTAGCATAGTTATTAATGTGGAATGTATGTTCCTTGCTAAAGAACATTATTTTTCTCAAGTTAGGAGTAAAATTCCGCTTTAAGTGCACGCGAAAAAGAGCGGGCACCGAACCACAAAAGAAGGTGAGGGGAATGTGTAAGACCCAATTTTTTTTTACCAATACTGTACCCTTTTCTCCTGTTTATGTTTACTTTTTTCATATATATATGGTTTGAATATGTTCTTACTGTTTCTAGTTAAGTTCTTTCTAAATCTTTTGATTATAGAAAATGTTCAAACTTTTTTTTAGGTGAAATAAATGACATTCCTTCTTTAAAATACATTTTAATTAATATACTGTAAGTCACTTCTCTTCAGGTTTATGCAGTTACAGAATCACAGCAAAGAAAAGATAACGTCTCCTAAGACTAAGCATATTGAGTTATGTCGGGTTTCTTATTAACAAGATTTTTTGCTATTTGCTTTATGCAAAATACAGAGATGGGATGACAACTGCCTGATATGATGTAGATGTATGTTTGCAGACTCTGCTGGTTGGCTGCTCTTTGGGTGAACAAGCAATCCTAAAGTTAGATTACATTTCTTCTCCCTTGGGATAAGCAGCAGTTTCTCTTCTTCTCCCTATATTTTCTCCATTGGCATACACCTGGCTTGGCTAAATGTACAGATTTGCAATGTATATTGGGCAATTTGTGTACAAAGTTGCTTGAATAGTGTTTGCATTTTCAAGCCCCATCCTTGGTTATAAACTGTTGAAGTTCATACACTTTTTGCACAGCAGGTAGATTAAATAAATATATATATATATATATATATATATATATATATATATATATATATATATATATATATATATATATACATACATACATACATACATACATACAGTGGGGAAAAATAATTATTTGATCCCTCGGAAAGTATTTGTAAGTTTGCCCACTTACAAAGAAATGAAATGAAATTGTTATCATATGTGTATTTTAAGTGATAGAGACAGAATATCAGCCAAAAATTCCTGAAAAAACACATGATACAACTGTTATGAACTGAGTTGCAGTTCAGTGAGTAAAATAAGTTTTTGATCCCCAAGAAAAACATGACTTAGTACTTGGTGGAGAAACACTTGTTGACAAGCGCAGATGTAAGACAATTCTTGTAGTTGGTGTTCAGGTTTGCACACATCTCAGGGGGGATTTTGGTCCGTTCTTCTTTATAGATCTTTTCTAAATCCCTAAGGTTTTTTGGCTGTCGCTTGGCAACTTGAAGTTTCAGCTCCTAAATACATTTTCTAAAGGACTGGCTAGGCCTCTCCTTGACCTTAATGTGCTTCTTCTTGAGCAACTCCTTTGTTGCCTTGGCGGTATGTTTTGGGTCATTGTCATGCTGAAAGACCCATCCATGACCCATCTTCAGTGTTCTGGCTGAGGGAAGAAGGTTCTCATCTAAGATTGTACAATACATGGCTCTGTCCATTGGCCCCTCAGTGCGGCAAAGTCAGTCTGTACCTTTAGTAGAGAAACAACCCCAAGCATAATGTTTCATCCTCCATGCTGCACTGTAGGGATGGTGTTCTTAGGGTCATAGTCAGCATTTTTCTTCCTCCAAACACAGCGAATGCCCATCCTCAAGAAGGTACAGTCATGCTAATGAACATCTAAATGATTCAGAGAAGGGTTGGGAGAAAGTGCTGTGGTCAGATGAGACCAAAATTGAGCTCTTTGGCATTAACTCAACTTGCCACCATGTTTGGAGGAAGAAAAATCCTGACTATGACCCTAAGAACACCATCCCAACAGTCAAGCATGGAGGTGGAAACAATATGTTTTGGAGCTGTTTTTCTGATAAAGGTACAGGCCAACTTTGCCGCAATGAGGGGCCAATGGACAGAGCCATGTATTGTACAATCTTAGATAAGAACCTTCTTCCCTCATCTAGAACACTGAAGATGGGTGGTGGATGGGTCTTCCAGCATGACAATGACCCAAAACATACCGCCAAGGCAACAAAGGAGTGGCTCAAGAAGCACATTAAGGTCATGGAGTGGCCTAGTCAGTCTCCAGACCTTAATCCTATAGAAAATTTATGGAGGGAACTTTTTAAAACTTCGAGTTGCCAAAAAACAGCCAAGAAACTTAAGGATTTAGAGAAGATATGTAAAGAAGAGTGGGCCATAATCCCTCCATGCAAACCTGGTCACCAACTACAAGAAATGTCTTACCTCTGTACTTGCCAACAAGGTTTTCTCCACCAAGTACTAAGTCATGTTTTGCTTGGGAATCAAATACTTACTTTACTCACTGAACTTCAACTTAATTTATAGCATTTGTTTTTTGTGTTTTTTCAGAATTTTTGGTTGATATTCTTTCAGGGCCGGCCCTACCATGGATCCAAAGCGGAACTTTGAAAAGGGCTGCAAATTGACGCCCAGGATTTTTTTTCTAGCAGTTTTGTGTGTCATCCAGGGGTGGACTGGGCCGTGGGGGCTCCGCTGCCCTGTAAAAAGGACACCCTGCTACCCTCAACACACATACTCATAGTTGCCGGGCACGAGGGTGCTTGCACAGTCTAACACAGGCTGTTAAACACCCAAGCACACAGGGGTGTGTGCTGCCGGGGGCGGGGTACCCACAGGAGACAGAGAGCAATGAAAGATCCCTTCCCCACCAGCTCCGCCAGCAGCCGATGTTCAGGCGCAGCTTGCGAGGCTTGCATTTCTATTGGATGGAACTGAAGGATGGGGTGTGGCCGGCCTCATGCCCAGCCCACCTTCTTCTTCTCTGGTGCAGGCATTAGGCTAGGCACTGAAGACTGTGGGAGCACTGGGAGAGAGCAACAGAGAGGTAATATAAGTTAGTTCTGTGTGACAGGACACAAAGGGTGTCCATCATTTTTTATAGTAGTGGCTGCTGATCTGCTGGATGGCCAATTGTTTCATAGCCTAATGCTCAAAAATCACTATACAGCCCTAGCTTGCCATTTTACTACCCTAGCCCTCCCCATTACTACCTTAGCCTGCCCAGCCTGTCCATATACTACCCTAACCTGCCCATATACTGCCCTAGCTTGCCCCTATACTGCCCTAGCCTGTCCATTTACCACCCTAGCCTGCCCCTATACTGCTCTAGCCCGCCCCTATACTGCCCTTGCCCGCCCCTTGGAATTCAACATAATGGTATGTCATATAATTTTGCATATAGACAAGGTGCTGTTGCTTGTAAATCTGACTTCCTGATAAATGTAATTTTAGTTTTAATTAGTATGATATAAAATAATGGATGTGGGGGCCTAGTGGTGGGCGTGATTTTTTTTGGGGGGGTGGGGGGCAGAATTTCCTTCTTGGAGCCAGGCAGCTCAATATCTTGGGCCAGCCCTGTATTCTGTCTCTATCATTTAAATACAGCTATGATAAAAACTAAAGACCATTCATTTCTTTGGAGGGGATCAAATAATTATTTTCCCTACTGTATATACATCATCCAGAGAAATTGACAAAATGAAAATGATGTGTGTTAAGATGCCTACTGGCCAGCGATCCACCTTACAATAATCTTTTTATAATTTGCCTATAAATTGCAATATCAGGTCGAGTTGGTTGCCATGATTGCTATATACAGTATATAACCAGTTTCAGTGGGGAAATATATTGTAAACTATGTGTATCCATGAGCAGGGCAATAGATTATAAAGAAATTTGAGACCTCTGCTAATTTTGTAAAAAGACATTGGCTGGAGCTCAATCAGCACATACATCATTTAAAAACTAGAACAGCTGCACTGTAAGTTATTTGAAAATGTTCCTACATGGCAGAGCATGCAGAGCTCAAGATAGCCACATACATGAAAGAAATGGGAATACCAGACCACCTCCTCTGTCTTCTGAAAAACCTGTATGCAAGTCAAGAAGCAACAGTTAGAACAGGACATGGAGCCACGGATGTATATTGTCACCCTACTTATTTAAGTTATATGCAGAGTACATCATGCGAAATGCCAGGATCGACTAATCACAAGCTGGAATTAAGATCGCGGGGAGAAATATCAACCACCTGAGATATGAAGACGATACCACACTAAAGGCAGAAAGTAAAGAAGAACTAAATAGTCTCTTAATGAAGGTGAAAGAGGAGAGCACAAAAGCTGGCCTGAAATTGAACATTAAGAAAACTAAGATCATGGCAACCGGTCCCATCACTCCTTGGCAAAAAGAAAGAGAAGAAATGGAAACAGTGACAGATTTTATCTTCCTAGGCTCCAAGATCATGGCAGACGGTGACTGTAGCCATGAAATTAAGAGACGCTTGCTTCTTGGGAGGACAGCAATGGCAAACCTAGACAACATTATAAAAAGCAGAGACATCACCCTACCGACAATGTGCTGTATAGTCAAAGCTATAGTATTCCCAGTAGTAACGTGTGACGGTGAATGTTGGACCATAAGGAAGACAGAACGCCGAAGGATTTATGCTTTTGAACTATGGTGTTGGAGAAGACTCTTGAAAGTCCCTTGGATGACAAGAAGATCAAACCAGTCAATCTTGAAGGGTATCAACCCTGAATATTCACTGGATGGACAGATCCTGAAGCTGAAACTCGAATACTTTGGCTACCTAATAAGAGAGGACTCATTGGAAAAGACTCTGATGCTGGGAAACATGGAAGGAAAAAAGAGAAGGACGACAGAAAACAAGATGGATAGATAGCATCATCAAAACAATTAACATAAAGTTAAGCAAGATTCGGGAGGCAGTGGAGGACCTAAAAGCCTGGCGCGCTATGGTCCATGAGGTCACAAAGAGTGACACGATACACAACTAAACAACAACAAAACACTAACAATAAATGCTTTAATTGTTCTCTTTTGGTTTGTTAAATATAATATTGAAATCATTTTGATATATCAGTTCAAAAAGTGAAAAACACTTGATACTGTCAGAAAGTTTTGTCAACTTCACTTTTAGACCTGTGAGTTATTATTGAAAGGACTAAAAGATTTCAAGATGTTGTGCAACGACACCTGCTGCACCACTTTTTATTTGTTTTTTTAGCCTTTTGTGTGTTTTTATGGCATGTGACCTCCCTCCGCTCCAAAGAAGCTCATGTACCAAATTTTGGCACGGAGCCAGGAGCGACGGGCGGTGTGATTTTTGTCACAATTGTAGTGCGTTTTATTGCATGACAATTGTGGCAAAATTGTGCCATGTTGGGGGTGCCCTTAGGAAATAAGTGCATTGCAAACGCGTCCCATGCTTTGGCGCGATTCTGGAATCGCGGGCAGAATCGCACGAATCAGTCCACAAGTCCAGTACGCTCAGGTGTGAATGTAGCCTTAGATAAAAGGTCAACGTGCTTCAGGGGACAACCAATCCCCCTTTATCAGGGTAAAAGCTTCCTATAGGTCTCTAACTATAAAATTTCTGAAACGTGTTCTATATCAAAAGGTGATCGTTAATAGTCGCAATGGATGTGTGCTTGGGAAACATGTACCCCGGGCCCTGCTTGAGTTTCCCAAGTACACATCCATTGCGACTGTTTCCAGCATTGTTTCCAACTATCTTT
Source organism: Aquarana catesbeiana (assembly GCF_042186555.1). Classification (NCBI taxonomy): domain Eukaryota; kingdom Metazoa; phylum Chordata; class Amphibia; order Anura; family Ranidae; genus Aquarana; species Aquarana catesbeiana. Next base: position 276,608,352 of record NC_133327.1, read on the forward strand.
GAGAACTACAGAATGCCCTCCCCTTGTTATGGGGAAAAAGAGTGAAGGAGGTAGTCATCTCCTAAGGTGACAAAAATAATTTTCCATAGATAGATACAGTAAAGTGGGTGAGCATTGGCACCCTAGGAAGTGTGCTCCTGGAATCATGAACAGGTGAAAATAAATGGAAAAAAACTTGAACAAAGAAAATTATTGTAGATACCTCCATGGATGGATCAGATTTTTTTTTATTCAACCAATGGATTAAACAAAGTGACCCGATTTCCCCATTCACACATTCGAGGTATATGAGGAAATCCTCCCCCCTATGCTGCTGTCTATAGCCTACAGAGCTTATCAAGGTGTTCGGTGATGACAGGAATCCATTCAATTTCACATTAACATGCTCAGTTTTAGACTGTGTCGGCGCAGCCACTATGCTCAAATCAGACAGATCACCCAGTTTAGAACTAAAGAAAAATCTTCTTTTTTATTTTTTTTTAGATAACATAAGGGATGGTTATAACCCGTCAGGGTTTTTTCTTTTTTTGCCATTTGTGTCTCACTGGGGAGATTTCCCTTCACTCCCTCTCTCATTGGTCTTTGTGTATGTGATAGCAGTGATTGTTCAAACATCACAAGCAGGTTTGCTCCCACAAGCAGGTGGGATTGGAAACCTTTGGCCTAACTCTTTTATTAGATTACTGTGGTTTAAAATTTACAAAGCAAAGTGTGTCATGGCTCCTCATTGACTGGTGGCCAGGGTGAAAGGTGGGTGTTCCTGAAAGACATGGTTTATCGTGACACCCTTTTTCACATCATTCAGCATCAGCTTCCTTTTCAGCTCTTGGTATTTGGACACATGACATTGCAAGGCCATAAAGGAAGGTGGTGCAGGTTCCGTTCTGATCGATGTCTGAAAAATGAAGTATCTCCAGTCTGACCCACCATAACTGATTACTACTTGCCCTGGGGCAGATGTCTCCCTGTTTTACAGTTCTCCCTTGGTTATAAGACAACCCAATTACAAAGGGAAAGGGGTGTTACAGTAAAACTAAGATAGCAAGTCTACAGTCATTCACAGCCTATGTCTGCTTATGTGAACAAAGTGGTACATTGTATGTGCAAAAAATATAGTGATGATTGGTTTATTACCAAATGCAACAGAACTCTTTACGTATAGTGACCTTTAGCTTAGATAGCAAAGAATGCTGAGACAGAAGCTATTCATAATGGTCTGTACGCTCATTATTGTTAATTTGGAGTGCTGAACCTGAGATAATCAACTTGAATGACAGTGGCAAGACAGAACATATTTTTGGCAGGTACAAACATTTGGAAATGTGATGATCTTGTTCAATTTCCTAAGTTTCTCTTTTCCCTCTATGTGCTGAAACATTTCAATATATACCTTAACTACTGCAGAGGTTTATCATTTTAAATCCTTATCTCACAGTTTTCTCATTCTGGTGCTATGAGGGTAAGACTTAACTTTTAAAAAAACGGTCAGACCTCCATATGCACAATATCTTTCTTCTGCTGCTTAGAGATGTCCCATGTATGAAATTAGGTTACACCGTGCTCTCCAGCATCCATTTCTATGAGAGATTAGGGGGGGGAGGGGGGATGGGGTGATGAAAAGCAAAAAAACACAATGGAGAAAACTGAAAATCCACTGCAAACAGAGACAGAAAGTAATCTCCTAAACCAAGTAAGAATGTTAATTTGGAGCAGTAACTACATTATGTATTTATGATAGATGTGCCTGACACAGTGCACAGTGTTGCTAGGCTGAAGATAAGACAGAGTGGCTACTGTATCCTGTACATTTAAGAAATGACAGGTAGCCAGTAGCTCAGGGACATTTACACAGACTGGTGCCATTTAATATCTTAATTAGTGACAAGTGCTCTGAAAAGGAAGCAATGTGTTGCTGTAGATGAACAAGAGAGATAACATTCTGAGGACGGTATTACTGAGTGACTACCCATTAAGTATATTGGGCAAGCAGGTAGTGGTTACAATCAACTATCCCAACATAACCGGTTAGAAAGAAAGATTAAAGGGGGAAACAGATTTTTAAATTGTTCATAAGGATTCCAACAGACAATGAGATCATGCCGTAAGTTGGTTACAAAAATAGTGAAGTGATTAAGATTTACAAATTGCTAGTAAATATTCACCTTCCAATAACAGTTCTTGCTTAAAAGACTATTAATTTTCACACCTTGTCTGCTCAAAGAAGTCATGATGCAAGCTAAACCTTGACTTCGCAATGTGTGGGATGTGTGCCACGAGTGCTAAATGTTCTCACTGCAGGGGCATTTAGAAAGGTTAGCATCAGGTGTACTGTCAGATGAAAATGCTACTCCATGGGAGAATAAGAAGACTCTAGTTATCTATATTAGGCCAATACTGTAAAGTGCATCAGTGATAGTGATGCAAACCAGACTGCTGGGCTCCAGTCCGCTTTTTGCTAGTGGTTAAACCTAGAATGAATCATAATGTTGGAAAATGCTAAAAAAAAAAAGGCGAAACAGCAAAACAATAAAAACATGTGAACATCATAACTGCCACACAATTATTTGATGATTTTATAATATAGGCACAACAATGGAACACAACTAGCCAAAATTTGTTAAACAGTGAACTGATAACAGATAGGGTATCTGCTATCAGTAACTTAGGAAGTGCATCTTTATCAAACTGACAACTGTGAATTATAAGATGTGTCAGTATACCTTCATACAGTATAACAAATATAATAATTGAGTGTGGAAGGGTAAGAACTTTTTTTTCCCTGTCCTTTTGGGATAGTTTACCTTATTTCCTGTCCCGGTGGCAACGCTGTCAGCAGAGCAGAACATAAGAGGAAATTTCTCTAACAGGGGCATAATTGCAACAAAAAAAACTTTATTAAAGCGGAAGTCCACACAAATTACTCACTTAAGCTTAACCCCATTAGTGCATTGCACAGATGTGCCAATGAACAAAAAAACATTTTTTTGTGCTGTATTTCGGTCTTTTTAGTTGCATGTCACCCCCCTGCTTGTCACCCCCCGCGGGAGTAGGCGTGTCTATGCTTTTTCCCCAGCGGCGCACTGTCTCCTGGGAGCTAAGTGCCAGCATTCCCAGGAGTCAGTGCGGATTACCGCCGAGAGAGAACGTAAAACAGGAAGCGACGCTGCTCTCTCCCCGTACTGAGCTTTGCATCATCTGTCTTTGTTTTTGTTGCCATCACAACGGGACGGGAACTTCTGACGACGCTGCCCGTTGTGATGGCAACCTAGAAGTTTACGGCGCTTCCCTGTCAACACTGAGCATGTGCAGGAACGAGCGGTGAATGCTGGGAGCTCAGCATTCACCGCATCCAGGAAATAAATGCTTGTGGGCACAAGCCCACAAGCAAGATGGAACCGGCCATCATCAATTATTATAACTTCGATTTTTATGCCACACCGGACATCGGGAAAGATATTACAGCTAACAAGTGATTGTAATATTGTAACTATGAATGTGTATGAATGGCTGAAAAAAAAAGGAATGGTCAGTGAACCTCCACTTTAGGGTTAGGTGGGGGAAAGCTACAACCTATGGTAGCGGCCTATTGCTGAGTTTTTCCTAATTGGAGATCCCCTCTCACTACCTACCAGCGACATTGTTACATGAAAAGAAATTAAAGAGAAATCTCCCAACAAGACACAGCAATAAAAACAATGCCTAACTGTCCTCTAGTCTACCTAATAATTAAACAAAACCATTTTTTTTTGGCTAGAGATAAACTTCAAAGAAAAAGAGTTGGCCATCTACAGTAGTGGTTCTCCACCCTGTCCTCAAGTACCCCCAACAGGCCATATTTGCAGGTTTTCCTTTATCTTGCACAGGTGCTTTAAAACAGAGTCAATGGCTTGGTATTTTGGACAGGTATTTTATCTAAGAGAAATTCCCAAAACATACCCTGTTGTGGGTACTTGAGAACAAGGTTGAGAACCACTAATATACAGTAATGCCAAGATACCTGATCAGTAAAGCGAGTTTCTACAAATGCACAGCAGCAGAGGGTATACACTTTTATAGCCCCAGAGGACTGATTACAACATGCAAAATGCTGCAGCTATACACTAGGTTCTGCTTACTTGTTGAATTATGGCTCAAATAAAATCTAAAAGTAAATCTGTCTGTGCTTTAGAGGTGTATCGTTTTGTATAAAATATTTAGTTCTACTTTTATGCTTTCTGTCAGTTTCCCCTTCAACTGCCATGGCAACAGAAGTCTTTGGAGGCTCTTGCGGTATTGTATTCAGGATCATGTCATCAGATGAGGGTAAAGAGCATAGGTTCAACACTTTTCTTCGAAGAGAATGAAAAGTTAAAATAACATCCCAGTTAATTATTATAGGGTAGGAATGCCTCCAAATAACAATTCTCTTCTGAAAGGTTGTTAGGTGTGAATAGAGGTTTGTCTTCAACACAGCAGAGCGCAAAACTCCTGTGGGAAACTACTGATAATGTCTTATTCTGATTAACTGGCTAAACGTATGTGTTTACATTAGTCATCTCTGGCTTGCTGCAAACCTTCCATTTGTAGAAAAGATTTTAATATTAGTATTTTCCCCTAAACAAAACTTTAAAGTTAATTTCCAGATTTGGCAAACAAATATCCTCATTAAAAATTATTTAAGGTCTTCCTGTTGTCGGTATTCATTGCTGGAAGGCTTGGCAACTGGACTGGATTTGTGGAGGAATCAATCAGGGGCATAGCCTTAGATCTGCAGGGTTAGCTTTTTATTCCTCAGATTCCCACATCCAAGCTTGTAATTGAATACATTTTTAAACATATCTGTACTTCTGACAATTATGATCTTAGATTACCATAAATGATTAAAACAAAATGGAGAAACAGATGTTTCCTTGTTTATGTAAATGTCACCCCAGATTAATGCAAACTGACATCAGATAAGGCAGCTCAAATTTGTACATTTAGTAATGGAAACTGTGGAGGTGTTGCCAGCTGCAGTCAAACTAGAACTGTCACCTTTCAAATGGAGACTAGATAACAAAATTCGACATCTGATTGTTATGGTCAGTATGTTTTCTCCACTTTTTACCTTTATGCTGGGTAACTATTAAGAAAAAAAATGGCGTCAGGATGTCCAAAGATTCAACACCATTATGGTTCATGGAGTACATAAATAAACAATATACTCAAAGTAGAAGTATTGGTAAAACTTTTTTTTTTTCATTTTTTGATAGAGTAAGGGAGGGTTATAAACCCTGTCAGATTTTTTTTGCCATCTGTGTCTCATTGTGGAGATTTCCCTTCACTTCCTGTCCCATAGCCAAACAGGAAGTCAGAAGAAATCCCTGCAAAATAAGGGAATTCTTTGGGGACCCCCAGGTCACCAGAACCAGTGTCTCCATTGGAAGACTTCCCCCTTATTACTTTTTTGGGAACAACCCAAACATTTTTTTTTTTACTTTCACTTTCAATGATAATGGTAAACAGGACAAATAGAGACAAATATTGCTCTCTAATGGGAGCACAGAGAGGAATAAAAGCTGACAGGTGTTCTAATCCCTCTGTACTCTAGCCAAACTCAAAAAGAAAGTTTAGCCTTTAGTTAAACTTTAAAATCCAACTGAAGTCACAGAAATAGACATGCAGTCAGACATTGTACTAACAACCTCCATTTTACTGTTACAACAATTATGCAAGGTGTCTAAATATGCCTGTGCACTCCAATGGGCTCCAGAATTCGATACAGTGTACTGAGTAATCAGTACTTAGTAACTGATCTGGTTAGTCCCCCGCCCGCCTCCTCTGCAATACAAGTCTGTGTGACCACACTTGTGATGAGGGACTATGGCTGTTACTCAGCTATGCCATCACAGAGCAATGGAATAGGTGCATAAAAGGCAGCATAAGGGTACATTAATGCATTTCTAAGCAAAAATTGCTCACAAATAAAATATGGGGATACATCCAAACCTTTTCCTTAAATTACATTTTTCACCTCATGCTACTCCTCTTCTCCATCCCCTTTCAGCCACTAACTATCTACATGCACTTGCTCCAGCAATGCCTGAACATCATGGACCTGATGGTGACAGCAGTAGACCATGACGGCACAATATGTGTCTGCACATTTGCCTGCGGACTTCCCCAAGGATGAACTGTGACATGGTGACAACACAAGAGCATATTTGTGAGACAGTTGTTGCCCTATAACAGGAAGTGCCTGAACAATGACCTTCATGACAAGATCACCAGGATTATTCTGCTGCAGCTTTCACCCTTTCATGACTAAGCCCATTTCTGACATTTGGTGTTTACAAGTTAAAATCTGTATTTTTTGCTAGAAAATTACTTAGAACCCCCAAACATTATGTATATTTTTTAGCAGAGAATCTAGAGAATAAAATGGTGATTGTTGCAATATTTTATGTCACACGGTATTTGTGCAGCGGTCTTTTAAACTCATCTTTTTGGGGAAAAATACACTTTCACGAAAAACAAAACAGTAAAGTTAGCCCAATTTTTTTGTATAATGTGAAAGATGATGTTACGCCGAGTAAATAAGATACCAAACATGTCACGCTTTAAAAAGACCCCAAATCCCTCCTTTGCACTTCAAAGCATTCAAATTGCCTAAAACGACGATTTTGAAAACTGTATGTTCTTTAAAAACCAACGCCATTGGCAGCCGAGTAAACAGTAAATGACGTTGTGAGGTCACTTTTGTGTTTACAGAGGAAGACTGGAACGAAGCCATTTCCGGCTTCGTGCCAGTCTCTCGCTAGCCGCCGGAAGAGGCGGATCTATGATCGGGACTCCCGGTGGGACGGGAAGGCCGATAAGAGCAGCGGAAGGCAGCAGGAGGGGGGGATGTCCCCTCCCGCTCCTCCAGGATAACAACCGAGCGGCTTTTAGCCGTATCGGTTGTTATCCCTGGATAGCCGATCGTTGTGGTGACACTTTGGCTACTTTTAGAGTCAATGAATCAGAACAAGGATGCAGATCAGGAAAGTATCTACATACATATTCCAGGTCAGGGACTCAAAGTATTAAAGCCAAAAGGATGACCATAGCAGCCAGGAAACTAGCATTTTGAAAACATCAGCAACTGCAATTACCAAATTCTTCTTATGTTTACATTAAATAGATTTGCAGTTAGCATTACAAGATGACACCAGACCCAGCAACATCTTCTACACTTAAAGCGTTTGTAAAGGTGTTTTTTTTTTTTTTTTAAAATAACAAACATGTTATACTTACCTTCACTGTGCAGCTCGTTCTGCACAGAGTGGCCCCGAACCTCGTCTTCTGGGGTCCCTCGGCGGCTGTTTCAGCTCCTCCCCGCAAGCATTCACCACCTTAATGCGAGCTCCCTCGCACGGTGGTGAGTGCTTGCGGGCGCGCTCCCGTGATACAGCCGGCGGCTATAGCCGCTCGCTGTATCACTCGGCCCCGCCCCCCGGCGCGCCGCGTCATCGGATGTGATTGACAGCAGCGCGAGCCAATGGCTGCGCTGCTTTCAATCCATCCACTGCAGCCAATCAGCGGCCAGGGTGAGCGGAGGAAGAGATGTCGGGAACGCGAAGCTGACTTTCGAGGCGTCAGGTAAGTAAAACGGGGGGGCTGGGGGCGGCGGTTCTGTCAGAAGTTTTTTCACCTTAATGCATAGAATGCATTAAGGTGAAAAAATTTTTACCTTTACAACCCCTTTAATGTTTTGTTTTTAGCAGCTAGCCTAGTAAAATGTCTATAAAAGCTAGGTGTTCCTATTTAATTTTTTTTTTTTGCATAGTAATCATTCTTGCCTGCAACACAGTTGGTCAGCTTAAACATGTATTGCAATAAATGTGAACTAAATATCCCTGTTTTTCATTGCATAGTTTGTTGGAACGGGTGTATAGCAGTGTGCAGAGGGTCCATCCAGAATTTGTAGTGTTAATGTGTGGTCACACCCCTTTAGCACCGGATAGCAGCTAGCCTAGTAAATGTCTATAAACACGATGTTCCTATTTAATTTTACTTATCTTCGAAGTAATCATTCTTGCCTGCAGGTAAAATATTTATAGGGCCTAAAGGACAATCTAAGGTAATGTATGTGCACCCTGACAAGTAAACATCTTGTGTTTGATCAAGGATTTCTCCAATCAGTTGACCCGGCTTCTTGGCAATTGGCTTATATTGTGATATGTCCACAATCACATACCTCCAAGAGCATCTCATTGTCACCTGTGATTGATTGCAAATGACTGTTTTGTTGATGACCTTTTAATGCTGTGATCGGTTACAGATGAATGTGGTAATCATTCAATGATCCTAATACAAGTTAGGGTCGGTTCACACATGGGCAACACGACTTTAGCGCGACTTTGTACCGCGACTTCAACGCGGCTTCAGCGCGACTTTAGCGCGACTTTAGCGCGACTTCAGCGCGACTTCGGCAAATTACGAGGCGACTTGAAGTCGCCTCCATGACAGGCGACTTTGCCTGTGGCCAATCACCTCTCTGGGAGGGAGGGGGGGAGGGAGGGGTTTTCTCTGCAAAGTCGCTTGACTTTACAGAGAGATCCGATTTGCAGGCGACTTACATTGAGTTGAATGGGTACAAGTCGCCTACAAGTCGGATAGAAGTAGTACAGGAACCTTTTCTGAAGTCGGAGCGACTTCAGTAGTGTCAATTAAGACGCTCCCATTGCCTACCATGTTAATCTAAATACAAAGCGACTTGGGGCGACTTGGGGCGACTTGAGGGCGTACAAGTCGGATCCCAAGTCGCCCCAGTGTGAACCGACCCTTAGGATCAGTACTTCGAACAATTATATTTCAGTTAAAGATTCTGCCTATAACTATAGGTGAATTGACCCCCTCCACCTATAACTATAGTAGCATTGACCAACTGCCATAATTCATTACTTTGTTCCCATCCATCTTGGAGTCTGAGGTTTGTGTGCTACAGCACCTCATGTTGCATTCTCCAAAATATAAAACAAATACTCCAACAGGGAGCATGAGGGCCCCAATGCCCACAAGTGGTGTGTAAACCCAGTAACAGAAGGCAAGAGATCTCACCAACAGAGTCCAGAGAATATAAAATGTCAGATGGTGCACCAAAAACCTTACTCAACTCTGCCACTTTCTCCACTCCACTGGCTTAAAACTGTCTAACTCTCTAAAGGAATCCCACAACATTCCAAGTAATGCCGTTTTTTAGCAAATAGAATATTACACTACCTGCCTTTTGAAAAACACAGATAATCCCCCAAGCCTCTCCACAATAAAGAACATTTGCTTTAAAGATCCTAATTCACCAGGTAAGAGATCTGCTATATGTCCTTCAATGCTTGCTTCCAGCTTCCCAGTGCTCCCCAAATATGTCCTTGAGTGGGAATTAGAACAGAGGTTATCAAAAGAATATTGGTAGGACATTTAGTCCAACACAACCAAATGTTCCTTTCATTTAATAGCATGTGAGAGAAATTATAAAATCCTTATAGTTACATAGTTAGTAAGGTTGAATAAAGACACCAGTCCATCCAGTTCAACCTGAGTGAGTGTGGGTGCATGTCTACAATTGTCCATATCCCTGTACATTGTGTCTAATTAAGATGCTCATCCATTATATTAATTATTTAAGGTACCCATGTAGCGCTGTCAATTTACGCAGCGCTCCACACATACATCGCACACTCACATCGGTCCCTACCCTCAAAGAGCCCACAATCCAAGGTCCCCAACTCACATTCATATACTAGGGCCAATTTTGGACAGAAGCCAATTAACCTACCAGCATGTCTTTGGAGTGTGGGAGGAAACCGGAGAAACCAGAGAACCTGGAGGAAACCCACACAGGCACAAGGAGAACATGCAAACTCCAAGCAGGTAGTGTCGTGGTTGAGATTCGAACCTTGGGATGCTACCCACTACACCACTGTGCCGCCATGAATCAGAACAAGGTGGTGCCTGGTTTTAGTCTGCATTGCTACTGTAAATCACATCTAGGATATAGCCCTTTCTGTTTGTGACACTGCAATGCTGAAGGAACCTTTAAATACATACTTTATGGTGGGTCTGCCCAAAAGTAAGAAATTTTGGTCACAAACACACCAGCTGGTTTACAAAACATTGGGCAAGTCTACCTGCAAGGATCCTGTAAAGGAGTTGCTTTAAAAAAAAAAAATGGGCTTTACCAAACTTTTTATTTTTTTTATTTTTTTAAAGATAAATGCTGCACTGTCTATCTGTCTATGTCCCTGTTGGGAATTTCCCCTCACTTCCTGTCTGCTGAAACTTGTCACCAGGGCAGGAAGTGAGGGAAAACCGAAGTCCTAGATAGCAGTAATACTAGACAAGGCTTTAATCCTTCCCACAAATTTTTTAACCAGACATATTTCAACTGCCTGCTTCTACCAAGCCGATAACTGAAATTGTGCATGTAGTTTATGCCTAATGCAGCACATCTTGCAGCTGTCCAGTATTTCAGATCAAATAGAAAATCACAACAGGGAATTACTCATTCCAGCCATGAAATTCTTAGCAAGAGTGCTAACTGAGACAGTGAATTAGTAACAGATTAATGTCACAGATCCTGTTTTTTAGGTTAAGGGGAAAAAAAAAAAAATCACATAAATTACAGACCTATTATAAACAGCAGCCAAATGTTCCTGTGAGAAATTCCATTGATGACTGGAGAATGGTCTTCCAAATATGTAAAAAGCAGGATGTATGTTCTCTAAAACTCATCCAATGATAACCCACATCATTGAGCCACTGAACACCCGCGACGCACTGCTCCTGTATGGTCAGACAAGAGTAAGACCACCACAGTCCCAACATCTAACTTAGTTTCCACTTCTGTAATACGGTGTACAGACAGTAGTAAGAACATTATTAATAATACAGTCCAACTGCACGAAACTGAAGATAAAATTAATGTTTTTTACTATTAAAAAATACATGACTGCTGTACACTGTTATACGCTTTCCCTTGACAGCCAATATTCTGATGCCATTTTTATATTATTGAAGAATTAAGCCACATATACCTATGTGATTAATTTCTATGGATTTACAAACAATTGTAAATGTAATTTTAAAAAAAGTGACAAAAAATTAAAATAAATGGAAATTCAAGCAGGTCTTATCTGCCGATTTCTAAACGTACACGAGGAAAGACAGTAAATGTCCCAGTGTGTAGGTTCTGGTCATTCTTCCATGGGTTGTGTAAAATACTGGCAACAGTAGACGGGAAGAAGAGAATATGCTCACGTGTATAATCCCAACACATATTTTCAAGGAAAACGAAAAATGATTTCAGGTGGTGATCAGGGGGCTGGATTAGGCAATTTCTGACTGGTATGGTTTACAGATCAGGATCGTGGGAACTAGCCTTCAAAGGCCAGTTTCCACAACTTAATGCACACACCGCATCATTCAAAATGGGACTGATGTATTCCCTGTGACAATGTTCTGAAGTGGTTTATCACCTCTGCAAAATGCACAGCTCTTTGTACATACAGCTGGTATAGAAAAAAAAATCACCCCTCTTTAACCGGTTCAATACAGGGCAATTTCACCCCCTTCCTTCCCAGGCCAATTTTTAGTTTTCAGCGCTGTCGCACTTTAAACGTCAATTGCGCGGTCGTGCGACGTTGTACCCAAAAAAAATTGACGTCCTTTCTTCACCACAAATAGAGCTTTTTTTTGGTGGTATTTGATCACCTCTGCGGTTTTTATTTTTTGCGCTATAAACAAAAGAAGAGCGACAATTTTGAAAAAAAACACAATATTTTTTACTTTTTGCTATAATAAATATCCCAATTTTTTTTTTTAAAAACACATTTTTTCCTCAGTTTTGGCCGATACGTATTCTTCTACATATTTTTGTTTAAAAAAATCGCAATAAGCGTATATTGATTGGTTTGCGCAAAAGTTATAGCGTCTACAAAATATGGGATAGATTTATGGCATTTTTAAAAAAAAAAAAATTTTTTATTTTTTTAGCGGCGATCGCGATTTTTTTTGGTGACTGCGACATTATGTCGGACACTTTTGACACATTTTTGGGACCAATCACATTTATACAGCGATCAATGCTATAAAATTGCATTGATTACTGTGTAAATGTGACAGGCAGTGAAGGGGTTAACCACTAGGGGGCGGGGAGGGGTTAATGTGTTTCCTAGGGAGTGATTACTAACTGAAGGGGGAGGGGACGCACTAGGGGAGGAGACCGATCTGTGTTCCTCCGTTCTGGGAACACAGATCGCTCTCCTCAGAGCTGACAGGCTGTGGATCTGTGTGTTTACACACACAGATCCACATGCCGGCCCGGTTAACGGGTAATCGCGGGTGCCCGGCGGACATCGCGGCCGCCGGGCACACGCACCGGGTCCCGAGGAACGGGGCGGGCGCGCGCTCCCGGCGGCGCGCGCGCGCCCCCTAGACGCCCGGGAATCCCAGGACGTCATATGACGTCCACCCAGGATGGGAGATCCCATCTGGGGACGTCATATGACTATGGGTGGGTAGGGAAGTGGTTAAAATAATCAAATTTTGTTGCTTTGCAGCCTGAAATGAAGACAGACGCATCTTTTGTTTTATCCAGCTGTATTTACTAGTGCAACTTATAACATCCAATTGTAGTCTCATCTGACCACCTTAAACACACCTTGAAGATTCTGAGGCCACATGGAAAAAAAGGTGTTATGGCCAGATGAGACTAAAATTGAATTATTTGGCCTCAACATCAAACAATATGTCTGGTGGAAATCCAATACAGCTCACCATCCAAATAACACCACTCCTACAGTAAAGCATGGAGGTAGTAATATCCTATTATGGAGGTGTTTATCTGCAGCAGGGACTGGAGCACTTGTCAGGAAAGAAGGAAAAATGGATGGGGCAAAATTCCATCAAATAATTAAGAAAAATCTGCTGCCTCTTCCTCATGGGGGTTTGTCCTAAAATGGAACAAATCTTTTTTTAAGTGGTAGTTCATTCGGACATGGATGCACAAATCTGGGGCAGATAGTCACGCTAGACTCAACTCAAAATGATGCTTCAGAATAGAGTCTAAATGAAAATCATTGAAGTCCTTAAAGGACAGAACCCCATCAACACGTTTGGTGGTATGTTCATTAAGGTAGTTGGCCGAATGGCCAAAATCACTCCTCCAAATTTTTGGAGGAATCCCTTGATTGCACAGGCAGCTTCCAATCCTCATAAAATACTGTTTTGCAAACAGAATGCAATAGAAAGGTTTTTGAGGATGAAGCTCTGTATAATCCAATGCCTGATTCCCTAATAACAGGGTACAACACACTACACAATTCAGAAGATCAAAAACTTCTTGTAAAGCTGAGTCATATTGGGATTTGTGGAAAAACAGGCTCCTCTGGAGAGGGCTGTAAGGTCTCTGAATCAGAGTCAGAGATTGCAATAGGAATCTCAGGCACACTAGGGGGTGGAAGCACTGTAGTAGTCTCCATAGTAGAAGACAGAGTATGCTCAGAACACTTGTGTGTAGGTTTTTGCAATAACCACAGACCAGTTAGAAATCTGATGTGGATATTAAAGGTCTTGATGGTGTTTTTGAGGACTTAGGCTCACTAGGCAGATCTGTCGAAGATTCCAGAGGATAGCCATATAGTATTAGGGGTCCCAGAATCCTGGTTACGGGCCCCAGTGTCCTCTAGTGTTATAGGGGTTTGCAGTTCGAGTTGGGTGCGGGGCTGCAGAACCAGACCCATACAAATCTCTATTCAGTGATGAAGGCTGAAGGGTAGAGCTTGAACTAAACAACAATCAAGCTTATTTACAAAATGCACCATCAAGAGCAACAAGGATACTTATAACAATGAGATCTGTGGTCAAATCTGAAAAATATGAATGCTAATTAGTTGCTATGTGTTATTTCAAGTTACCTTGTTAAATAAGCATTTTAAGTTTTGTCAACAGTCACCTTTGTTTTAGTGGACAACCCAGTTCACAGCATAAAAACACCTGGAAAACAAGGTGTACTGGCCACTTTATTAGGTACACCTTGCTAGTACCGGGTTGGACCCCCTTTTGTCTTCAGAACTGCCTTAATTCTTCATGGCATAGATTCAACAAGGTGTTAGAAACATTCCTCAGAGATTTTGGTCCATGTTAACATGATAGCATCATGCAGTTGCTGCAGATTTGTCGGCTGCACATCCATGATGCGAATCTCCCATTTCACTACATCCCAAGGGTGCTCTATTGGATTGAGATCTGGTGACTGTGGAGGCCATTGGAGTACAGTAAACTCATTGTCATGTTCAAGAAACCAGTGGTGAGATGATTTGCGTTTTGTGATGTGGTGCATTATCCTGCTGTAAGTAGCCTTCAGAAGATAGGTCCACTGTAGTCATAAAGGGATGGACATGGTCAGCAACAATACTCAGGTAGGCCGTGGCATTTAAACGATGCTCAATTGGTACTAAGGGGCCCAAAGTGTGCCAAAAAAATATCCCCTACATCATTGCACCACCACCAGCCTGAACCATTGATACAAGGCAGGATGGATCTATGCTTTCATGAGGTTTACACCAAATTCTGACCCTACCATCTAAAATCGAGACTCATCAGACCGGGCAACTTTTTTTTTCAATCTTCTATTGTCCAATTTTGGTGAGCCTGTGTGAATTGTAGCCTCAGTTCCCTGTTATTAGCTGACAGGAGTTGCACCCAGTGTGGTCTTCTGCTGCTGTAGCCCATCTGCTTCAAGGTTCAATGTATTGTGCGTTCAGAGATGATATTCTGCATACCTTGGTTGTAACGAGTGTTTGAGTTACCGCTGCCATTCTATCATCATCATCTATGCCCATTCTCCTCGGACATCAACAAGGCATTTTCGTTCATACAATTGCCACTCACTGGATACTTTCTCTTTTTCCTGACCAATTTCTGTAAACTTTAGAGATTGTTTTGTATGAAAGTTGCTTTGATGAAGGTTTCTTAGCCGAAACGCGTCAGTGTAGCCTGTACCTGTGTACCCATGCAACCCAATAAAGGACTTTTATTCAAGAGCATACGAGTCGCCAGCCCTTTTTTGATTCAAGTTTTGTGTGACAGTTCCAGTAGATCAGCAGTTTTTGAAATACTCAGACCAACCTGTCTGGCACCAACAACCATGCCACATTCAAAGACCCTTAAAGCCCCTTTGTTCCCCATCCTGATGCTCGGTTTGAATCACGTCTAGATGCCTAAATGCATGAGTTGCTGATAAACAATTTGTGTTACCAAGCAATTGAACAGGTGTACCAAATAAAGTGATTTTTCAAAAGTATAGGAAGCTTTACACTCGAGAGAGAGATTGCCAGATCAGTACAAAAAAAAGTAGTTTGGATAAATCTTTATACAAGATGGTTAAAATTAATGTTACGTTAACATAGATTGCATATGCCATTTGATCTTTAAACTTTTGTTTTGTCCATGCTGTCATTCTCTAATAAGATGCTGATTGATCAAATTTTATAGCTGTTTGAATCTCCCATATGATGAGTTGGCTCTGTCTCCACAAACATCTGTATTGCTTAAAAAAATGAAAGGAAGAGGGAAATGAGACATAGTTCTATTTCATAGGCATGAAACCCCAACATGAACAACTGACTAAATAAAAAGACCAAGTTGAGTAAAACACTGCACTTGTTCACAATGCTGAATTGTGTACTATGATGGGACTTGGATGTCTTGGAAAATACCTACAGCAACCAAGAATGGGCTTGTGAAATCATATGCTCACTAAGTGTAAGGAATAAAGCCTGCAATTCATTATAATTGCTCAGAGCTTATCAGTAAGCCTGAAATATTTTGATTTATATCTAGATCAGTATAGCACAAAATAATATGGTAACAAGCCAAAAACCACAGAAGAGAACAGACCTATAAGTGAAAGCCAATAACTCGCTGTTGGAGAGTGCAGCTGGAATGTTATAACTAAAATTGTGAGATGCCTTCAGGTTATCATGATGTAGAACTCAAAATGATAGTGTTCACTGATTATATCTGGAAACCTGCATGCATGAATTAGTTCACCTGCTTACTTTACAGTTGTGCTTGAAAAGCAGTCATGCATGGAAAAAGAATGGACCTTATTAATTTTTGACAGCCTCTGAAGTCTAGTGATTTTTGGCACAGTTAGCTTGACACTGCTTTGGTCTGGAAAGGGAAGAGGGTTCACCCAATGATTTGGGTGAAGAGAGGGCAAGTATGGGTTAAGGTTAGATTTAAGAGGCTTAAGGTGACAGTCACCACAAGGTCACCTTTACAAAACAGTTCACCTGTAAATGTGGTCCTCGCTCTCTCTCTATATTACATATACACACACTGACTCACACACTGATCAGCCATAACCCATCAAGGTATGGACTTGGCTAGCCATCAGTAGTGTGTGTATATATACACATATATTTATACACATATACATACATACAAAAAAAAAAAAAAATATATATATATATATATATATATTACACATATATATACACACACATAACCTCACAAGTGAGTACACCCTCACATTTTTAAAAATATTTTATTATATCTTTTCATGTGATAACACTGAAGAAATGACACTTTGCTACAATGTAAAGTAGTGAGTGTACAGCTTGTATAACAGTGTAAATTTGCTGTCCCCTCAAAATAACTCAACACACAACCATTAATGTCTAAACTGCTGGCAACAAAGGTGAGTACACCCCTAAGTGAAAATGTCCAAATTGGGCCCAATTAGCCATGTCCCCTCCCCAGTGTCATGTGACTCGTTAGTGTTACAAGATCTCAGGTGTGAATGGGGAGCAGGTGTGTTAAATTTGGTGTTATCACTCTCACACTAGTCACTGGAAATTCAACATGGTACCTCATGGCAAAGAACTTGCTGAGGATCTGAAAAAAAAAAAAAAAAAAAAAAAAAGAATTGTTGCTCTACATAAAGATGGCCTAGGATATAAAATTGCCCAGACCATGAAACTGAGCTGCAGCACGATGGCAAAGACCATACAGCGGTTTAACAGGACAGGTTCCACTCAGAACAGGCCTCGCCATGGTCGACCAAAGAAGTTGAGAACACGTGCTCAGCGTCATATCCAGAGGTTGTCTTTGGGAAATAGACGTATGAGTGCTGCCAGCATTGCAGAGGTTGAAGGGGGGGGGTCAGCCTGTCAGTGCTCGGACCATGTGCCTCACACTGCATCAAATTGGTCTGCATGGCTGTGTCGTCCCAGAAGGAAGCCTCTTCTAAAGATGATGCACAAGAAAGCCCACAAACAGTTTGCTGAAGACAAGCAGACTAAGAACATGGATTACTGGAACCATGTCCTGTGGTCTGATGAGACCAAGATAAAACTTATTTGGTTCAGATGGTGTCAAGCCTGTGTGGAGGTAACCAGGTGAGGAGTACAAAGACAAGTGTGTCTTGCCTACAGTCAAGCATAGAGGTGGGAGTGTCATGGTCTGGGGCTGCATGAGTGCTGCTGGCACAGGGGATCTACAGTTCATTGAGGGAACCATGAAAGCCAACATGTACTGTGACATACTGAAGCAGAGCATGATCCCCTCCCCCTCCAGAGACTGGGCTGCAGGGCAGTATTTCAACATTACAACCACCCCAAACACACCTCCAAGATGACCACTGCCTTGCTAAAGAAGCTGAGGGTAAAGGTGATGTATTGGCCCAGCATGTCTCCAGCCCTAAACCCTATTGAGCATCTGTGGGGCACCCCCAAAACGGAAGGTGGAGGAGTGCAAGGTCTCCAACATCCACCAGCTCCATGATGTTGTCATGGAGAAGTGGAAGAGGACTCCCAGTGGCAACCTGTGAAGCTCTGGTGAACGCCATGCCCAAGAGGGTTAAGGCAGTTCTGGAAAATAATAATGGCCACACAAATACTGATACTTTGGG